>NW_020449897.1:25592-75243 GCF_003343035.1 Apteryx rowi
CACCCCGCCGACGAGCCGCCCGCCGTGCGGGAGCTGGAGGAGGCCGTCCGCGCCCTCCAGGACCGCATCGACCGGATCGAGGTGCGGCGGGGCTCGGGGGGCTCCCGGGGAGGGGGGGGTGCTCCCGCATAACCTGTCCCCCAGACCTGCTGCCACCCGCGCCCCAAACCCGCCCGTCTCCCTTTTGCAAAGCTCCCGCCGCCTCTGCCAGCCTCCGGGAGGGCTTTTTGCTCTCTGCCCATCGCCGCGGGCTCCCTTCAGGGAGAGCGGCATCCCTCAAGGTTTGCCCTGACCCCCCTCGCTGCTTTTCCCTCCGTGGTGAGGTCGCCCTGCTTTCCCCCCGGCCTGCACCTGCACAGGGCTCCTCGCTCTCCCCACAGCCCCTGCGAGGCCTCTGCAGGAGGGGGGGTAGCAGGGTGTCTGCTCCAGGCTGGCCCCTGCCCTTTACAGAAAGGTAACTCCTCGCCAGATCCTCCTGCAGTTATCAGTGGGACTTCTTGCGAAGCAGATCACTGTGCCACCTGGCATTTCGCTCCCTGCCCCTCCGTACTGCTGTTCCTCTGCTTGTCCCTGGTGTGGCCCTTTGGTGTGCACCTGGCAGGCTGAGCTGTGGCCCAGCTGCGAGGGAGTGACAGCACAGGCTCTATAACGTCGCCTGTGACTGGTCCCATCCCAGGGCGTGTGTGTGTGTAAATTGCTTTGGGCTGCTGTGGCCTCAGCCGTCACAAAGACCTTGGCAGAGTGTGTTCAGTGCCTTGATTATTTGGTAAAAGGAGGGTTTGCAGGGAAAAGTGGCATCTCTTAATAGAACTGATATACTTGGGGGTGGGGGGCAGGTATGAACAAGCTTTTGAGCACAGCAGCCCTGTCCTGGGTCTTTAGGTCTGTAAGAGCTGGGTTTGCAGAATATGTCTGGGATAATAGTTTGGGCATGTGAGAGCTCCAGGAGGGGAAATCTGTCTGGTTTTCCTGGTGGTGTTTTCTCCGGATGTCCTGGCTCCCTCGGGGATGGTGTTGTCCCTCTGTGCCCGTGGGTCTGCCAGGGGCCAGAGCCACCTGCAAGGAGCCTTGTGCATCCCAGGTCCTGAACCTACCGATCTTCCCATTTGGCTCTCTGTTGCCCTGCCTGCTTCTCTCCATGAATCCCAGCCCAGCAGAGCTGGAAGGGATGTTGGGCAACATCTGATGTGGCCCCTCTGCTGGGCAGCATGGTCGTGGCCCATGTCTTCAGCGCTGGTTTTGCCCTTCTGCCCCCCTCACCCTGGCGCATGGGGGCAGTAGCTGCTGGTCATGGGCTCCAACAACCAGAGCCCTGGAGAAGGATACACCTCTGGGGCTTCATGCTTGGCTCTTGCAACTGTTTTGTGCCTCCTCTGAGAGCACAGCAGGAAAGGCTGCCAGCAGGACTCTCCCAAGCACCGGGTCTGGCTGTGGGCCCCTCAGAGACCCCTCGGACCTAGGCTTTGCTTGGCAGGCAGTTGTATATCCTATATCCCATCCTTAGGAACATGCAGTGGAGCAATGTCCCCATTCCCCCTTAGAGGCAGCTCTGGTGTTGCCCCAGCCAAAGTGACAGAGCTGTTAAACAAGGGAGCTTGGGAGGGCGGATGGGGCCTGAAATATCAGGCTGATGTGAAGAGTGTGCCTGGCCCTTGCCTGGTGACCCTTCCCTGCCTGGAGGTGAGCCAGGGCATGGTGCCATGCCAGCATCACCTGGGTAGGGGGCAGGACGGAGGGGATGGGGAATGTTGTCTCTGTCACTGCTGTCAGAGGCATGCAAGAAAGAAGCAACAAAAAAAAGAAACCTGCAGACTTGGGCGTGTGTGTGCACAGATCTGGACATAAAATTCAGAGCCACTAAGATCATTTGTGTGCCACATGGCCTGACAAACAAGGSGGGAAAAGAGTCTTAGGGAGAGATGGATATTCTAATGGACAGATGTATGAACACACTTAAAGACAGGGAAGGGCAAGTAAACATATGCATGCACACAGAAAGATTGAGACAGGAAAAAGCACCCATGAGCTACTGGAGTAATGCATGCACAGAAACAAATACACACAGATGCATCAGGCTTACACAGGAGAGAGGGATGTGCAAGCCAGATGACAAAAATGCACAGAGACTAGTACAGCTAGACGGAGAGACAGACAGCCACCCCAAAAAATCCCCTACAAAGGATTGTAGGACTCCCCAGATGAACAGATTCACACAAGCAGGATAACACAGCCAGACTAAGAAATGCACCCGCAGACACATGTACAGACAGCAGACCTACACATCCAGAAATGCAGATGGGCAGAGAGGAAAAAAGCTCTCGCATACATGTATGTGTGTACATGCATGAGCATCAAGCAATACACAGAGGGACCATGCCCAGCAGGGGTATGCACGGCACATCATTTTTGAACACCAGGAAACTCCAGGCTGGATGCAGGGTAATGCGTTTAGCTGCTCTCTGGATGTGCTCTGCCGTCCTCCCCAAGCCCAGCTTCCAGCGCTGGAGGGGGGCTGCGTTGCTGATGAGCTCCCCTGATGTGTTTTCTGGGATATCTTGCAGTTGCAGGAGGCTCTGGGCCTTGGGGTGGAGGAGGATGAGAGTCACAGATGCAGTCAGGAGACATAAGCCCACAGCAAGGCTTGGCTCAGGCTCTTGCGTGCACGCAGAGAGCCTGAACGGCTTGAAGGAGGTTGCAAAGGGAAGCAGCGCCAGGAAGAGGCTTGCATGCACAGACCTATGAGGAAGACAGCTGGCACACTGCCAAAAATGTTGTCTTTCCATGTTGCCTGGGAGCCGAGGGTCCCAAGTGTACTTTGCAGCAGAAACGTAGCATCTTGCGCTCCGAACCCTGCAGGCTCGGGAAGCAGGGCAGCATGTCGCAGATGGGTTGGACTAACGCTTCCTTGGCTCTCGCCTGTCGTAACTCGCTGCCTGGGATGGCCCACAGACAAATCGAGCCCTAGGAGGCCGGGCCGGGCGATTGCATCTCGCCCCTGCCATGAGGGCCGCCCTTGGTGTGTGTGGCTCAGCGCCTCGCTGGTCAGGGCCCCGCGCCGTGGGGCAGCGATCGCCGGTCCTGGGCTTGCATCTGACTCCTCTTATACGAGCAGAAATACAAAACTTCCCGTGACAGCGCAAGGAGTGCGTGCGTCTCTCCTGCCCACATAGCTTGATGTGTTGGCCCCAGATATCTTTCTGAGGTGCCCTGTGGCAGTGGCCGGCGGGCTGGGGGGGAGCAGCCCCCAAGCTGCTGCCGCAGGCACGATAAACCCGCAGAGGGAGTGTCAAAGGGCTGGTGGGACCCCGGCGACCTGAAAAGGGATGGGGCAGAGGCAGGGCGGTTCACCAGTGCAAACATTAACGGGGTCTGCAGGGTGGGACTGACTAAATGGTCTGTGTTTCCGCAGAAGCTCAGACGTCGCTCCTCAGGAGAGGAGGGGGCGCCCGTGAAACAGTTCCCTGGGGACCAGGCAGATGCCCTGGCGCTCAGTGCACTTAAATCAGAAACAACCACAGCCACGGCGGGGCCAAACTCAGTGGCCCTGGCCAGGAGAGGGCCTGCAGCCCTGATAACCCTCGTCGCCACCACCTGTAGGCTGCTCGGTGCCCATGAGGAGGGCCCAGGCGTCCTTCGCTGTGAGCGGGGGCAAGGGGCTGGCAGCGGGGGACAGTCCCAGGAGGTGTCTCACTTTGGCAGGTGCTATGCAAAACGCAGCGGGAGGAGGACAGAAAGGAAAGCAGGAGAGGAAATCCTGGCTCTGGGTGGCTCAGTCTCAGGAGAGAGGGATGAAATGAAATGCTGTGCGAAACCCCCAGGAAGGTTATGTCTTAGGGCATCTCTCTGATGGCCACATTTTTGTCGGCAAGGCTCAACACTCAAGTCTTTGGAGGAGGGAGTCGCAGGGAGGGAGCTGATGGAGGATTATTGATATAATCTGGATGCTGTTAGCATGGCTGTAAGCCATAACAAGATTTATCGATGCTCTGAAAAACCTATTAAGTCATTTTAGTCTTAATTTTCGAGAAGTGATTTAGCTCTGTTGACACGCGGCGGCCGGCCAGCCCTGGTCCCCGCAGTCCAGCCCTGGCACGCAGCGGTGGTGGTTTCTGCTCGGCTGTTGGGGAAGCAGGGGAGGGCAGCCGCGGCCAGCGTGTCCCCGGCCTTTTAGCTGAGGCTGCGGATGAGAAACGAGGGGAAGGCCGAGCAGCGGCTGCACTGGCGGTTGGCGTGTGCCGAAGGAGCCCACCCCGCGATGCGCAGCCCGCATTTCCGTCCTCATTACATGCAGATCACCAGGCACGCATGAGAGGGGAATAAGTCGACTGTCACTGTTAACCGGAGGCTAAATTCAAATAGGAACATCTTCTGTAGCCTATTTCTAATCCCCTGAGCCATGCAATCTCCTGAATGAATTTCTCCTTGTTTCTTCTTCATGCACAGCATGGCTGGGATTTTTCCTTCTGTTTTTTTTTTTCCTTTTTTCTTCTTCCCCCTTCTCTCTGCATGCGCTCGCATCCATACACATGGGCATATCTTCTTGGCATGCAGAGCCAGGGAGTCCAGATGCTCCTTTTACGTGCTTTTAATTACAGCCGCAAATTGAAATGGAGGGATTTTGGAGCGGGGAGGCAATCGCCTCAGCCCCATTTACTGCACTCAGGTGGTGATACCACCTTCCTTCTTGACACCCATTGGGGGGGAACGGGCCCCAAAAGGCACTGCAGGGCTCTGTAGGGGAGCCAGCTCCGACTGAGCCATAACAGTGTTTTATGCTAATCGGCCTGTTTGCAGTTGTGGTGTTGTAAACTGGAACGATTTGGCTGCTGGCGCTAAACTGCTGGAGCAGCATTAGGGAAGGGAATGGGAAACAGAGAGAGCCAGCCGCCTCCGTCCTGTTTCAGTTTCCAGCAAAGTAGGGATGGAGAATCCCAAACTAAGCAAGAGCCGGGAAACGGGGCTGTCCCAGGGCCCTGAGCGWGGTTCGAGGGTAACTGAAAGTAGTGGCGAGTTTGCTCTAAAAAGGAAAAGCCAGGACAGGCCGCTCTGTCTGCACCCTTCCCCTCCCCAAGCTGTTGCTCCCAGAGCTTCAAATACCCTCGAGAGCCCGTGCGCTCCCAGGAGGCTCTGCCAGGGCCCGAAAACCCCCTGGCACCGCAGGTTTGGGCTCAGGGAGCCCTGGGGCTGTGGTGGGTGCCTGGGAGCAGGCGTCAGTCCTTGGTCCTGCCTGTCCAGTCACAGTGGCAGAGGTGAGCGCTCGCACGCTGGCAGTGGAGGCAGAAGGAGAGCGATGGGGACCAGATTTGCTAATGCATTAGTAAATGAGGCTTTGATCTCCTTAGATAAATGAAAGTGCATTTGCCTAACAATCACTACGAACTAAGCAAGTGCGCACAGACTTGCTGCTTGCCAGAGCCCGGCTTTCCCCTGCCCCCACCGCCCACCGCCCACCCCCACACCAGCCGCTGACATTTATCGTGATTAATATTACCTGGCATGTTTCAATCCTTTTGCTGGCCAAAAAGCATTAAACAAGCCTCCCCCACACCCCCTGCCCACTCTGCCGTTGCCTGCGCCGCGGCAGATGGGGAGACGGGAGCGTGCTGAACAGCCTGGGAGAAGGCGCTCTCCCTCTTCTCCCCTCCCAGAAGGTCGGTGGTAAATAACAGCTGCACGACTGTGATGATGCGTTTTGTAAGAAATTCGGTTGGGGAGGAAGGTCCTCGGCTGGCAGCTCAGTGGAGCCAGGTGGCGGATGCAGCCCAGCCGGAACGGAGAGATGCTGCCCGGGCTCCTCTGTCACGGCATGGCTGGGCTCCCGGAGGCTGGAAGGGACAGCCTGGTCTCCCCGGTCCTGTCCTTGCCTCGCTGCGGCGGTGCAGCTCAGCCCCTGTGAGACGAGCCTTAGGTGTCGCTTTACCCCATGGCCAAGCCTCTCGAGGGGTGGCAAAAAAACACGGGCTGCAGCCCAGCGTCATCCTCAACCTCTCTCTCCTGCGGGCTGGAAGTTGGCTGGGCATGAGGGGGCCGAGCGACCGGTCCTGTCTCTGCCACCACCGCCGGCCGCCCCGGGGCTCCCTGTGTCTTGGCTGGCCCCAGGCCCAGCACAGTGCCGCCAAGAAGCGGGACCCGGCTGCGCCTGTTCCTGCCTGCTTCCAGCAAGGGAAAGTGCCAGGGAGCGAGTGCCGGGTGCGGGGGCGTTTAGATTGGCCGGGTCTCCCAATTCCCGGCAGCCTCGAAGGCAGGTTTGCAATCTGGCTGTCCTGAGCACCGGCCCAGGCACCCGTCTGTGGACTGCTGGGGTGGGAGGAGGAGGGAGGGAGAGGACGGGGCAAAGCAGGATAAAGAGCTGGAAAGATTCAGAAAGGGGGAGGGAACTGAAGAAGAGGTGAGAGGAAGTTTGGGGGGGGGGGGGCTCTAAGTGCATCGGAAGGAAGAATGGAGAAACTACAAAGGAATAGAAGTGAAAGAAGCCAAAGAAAGAAAAGTTATAAAGAGAGAAGTAAGAAGAAAATAGAGGCAGAGAGAAGAGCTGGAAGAGGGAAAAAATCTAAAAGAAAAAGCCATCAGCCATTATTGAATAATGTAGGGCAGGCTATCAGGGGGCTAACAAGAGTGACAAAAGCCCCAAGTCTTTTTTTTTTCTTCCCCCTATTAACAGCTCCTTAATGGAGCTGTGCATGAAAGCAGGGACGTAGCCTGTAGACCCGCAGCCAGGACAATCAAAGAGCGCTGCGGCCTTCACAAGAGCTAGGCAGCCTAGGTGGATTAGAAAAGCTCTCAAAACCTGCAGCAGCAGGGTGAGTGCATAAAGAAAGAGGTGAAAACAACTTAGATCTCATGCGTGCTGCCCCCCTGCAAACAAAGCAAGCACCTCTTTGATACAACGCAGGCAGCCGTGCTCGGGAATYATTCCTCCCCTGAAGATGTGAAATAACCTTTCAGCTTACCTCTTCTTCCATCCATCTCTCCACCCTGCTATCCTCCTGCCCGCTGTCTCTGCCTTGCTTTCTGAGGTCTGCATGAGACCCCACAAAAGGGCTAGCGAGCTCTTGGGGCAGCAGGGAGAACATGGATGGAGCCTGCAGCCCTCTTGCACTCGGGCTTGATCCGTCTCCCACTGTTTGGTATAATTGAAGCCAAAACAGAGCCTTCCTGGGGAAGAAGAACAAGGCCACAGTGGCTGATGGCAGAGGGCAGCAATAGACGGCCCTAAAAGGCCTCTCCCCTCTCAAAAGCTTACGATTCCCTGCCTGCAATTGCCATTAAAGTCTCTTGCCCCGGAGGGGACAGGAGGGAGGAACGTAGCGCAGGCAGATGACTAAAGAGCAAATTCGTCTCCCCATCTACACACACCACTGCTTTGTTGAGGGAATATTTTCTTGTTAATTCATCTGTATGATTAAAAAAAAAAAAAAAAAAACCCTCTCTCCGCACGTTTCCTATGAGACGATATGGGGCCTCACTTTCCCCACCAGCAGACCGAGCGCTTCCTTTGGCAGAACCATCAAAGAAAGGACGCGTTTGCCGAGCGTTTTTCCTCCTGAAAGACATTTTGTTCTTCGTGACGGTGTCCCTGGCGCGGCTCAGAGAAACCCAGCAGGAATGGCTGGCTTTTGCTCGCTGGTTTGGGCTGCAGGATCCCCCTCCTCACGCACGAAGCTCAGGCCAGGGATTCCTGCTTCTTAAGGAGGATCGCTTACAAAACCCGAGCCAGGGAGGACTGACGTTCCCGCATGCCGTGTGCTCCGCGGAGCTGCGTCCTGGGGGAGCTCAACGGGGCACAGCCCTGCTGGAGGTTAGGCAGCCATGCTCGCCACCCCATGGGGAAGGTGGCGCGGGTCTGCTCCCGTGTGTCCCCGGAGTGCGATTCTGTTGTGGTTTTGGCTCTTTAACTGAGCAGAAAATGGCAGAATAGCAAGAGCCACAGGTAGGGAAATGAAGACAGAGAATTTTAGGACAGACGCATCTGTCTCTCTTTTTTTAACTGGGAGGATGAGTATTGACATAACTTACAAAGGCAGGTAGAGGAGGAGTCCCCTGAGTGCCTGGATCCTCATGCTGGCTGCTTCGGGCCATACAACCTCTTTCATAAATTTGTCACACTCAGTTTTACAAGCAGCTAAGGCTTTGCCCTTGCAGTTCCCACAGGAAGGCTTTTCCAGATCCTCGTGCTTCTCTGATGCCTGGCAGCCGCTGTCTAATTCCCAGCCTTGCTGTATTCCTGGCTGATTCGGATCCATCCGTTCTTATGCCAGCAGGATCCTTCAGCCCTTCCTCCCCGCAGCACTTTCCTCCTGCTGTCCTCCTTTGCAGTGGCTGCATGCTGCTGCAGCCGTCTCTGTCCCCTGGCTTTTCTCCAGGAGGACAGGCACTGTGCCGCGGGTCCCGTGTGAGCAGGACGTGTCCCCAGCGGCTCCATCACCTCCCTAGCAAGGCAGGATGCKGTAGTGCTCTCCATGCACAGCCACGAGCAAAAATCTCTAGGGATGGAGCTAAGGGGGGGGACCATGTGGTGGGAGGGAGCAGGTGGCCATGGAGGCTGTCAGGCCTCAAAAAGGTGCCGGTTTAGTAAGAGGAGCCACAAAATGAGTAAACATGCCCCTGAGCTATTTTTCTGTCTCTGTTGCCAAGGCTGGCCAGGGACAAGCCAAGAGAGGGTTTTCCCCCATTCCCTGCAGGTGACATGTTTTGTGCAGGTAATCGGGTTTCAGCAGACCCCAGCAGAGCTCAGAGGGTGTTGGGAACCTTCTTCGTGGCCTTCCTGGCAGCAATTTGGAAACATTTGAAATCTTCCTAGACTCTGGCTTGCCTTCCCTCCCCTCTATTGTTTATGATGAATAGAAAAGCTTCAGAGGTGCATCAGGGGTTTTCCCTCCTCATATTTTGTATACATTAGCATCAGGTCTTGTCCATCCTGGAAAAAGAGGTATGGAGAAGAAAAATAAAAAGCTGGAAACTCTTTGGACCAGGCCCACAGTACAAGGCAGGACTTGTCATGTTGAGTTGGGTTTTTTTGGCACAGTATAACTTCTCTGCATAATTTTGGTGGAGAAACATGACAGCACACACAGTTTCAGCTGCCCAAGAGATCCCCTGCCCCAGTGGGGAGGAGAGCAGGGATGCTCAGTGACTGCCCCCTCGCTGCCAGGAGCTCACCTCTGTTTAACGTGCAGGGGGCAATCACTGTGCAAAGCAGGCTTGCGTGAGTGTGGTTCAGACTAGGGAGCTGAGGARCAAGTTGGCCAGCCAAGAATGCGTGGAGAGCTGTTTGAAGAAGGCCTCCCACAGCTTGTGTCGTGAGCGGATACCCAGAGTGGGCTCGCTTGTCCCAGCTGGGCATGCTAGTGAGTACTTGCAAAACTTGCACAAGTTTGATCATGGTTCATGGACGTACATAAAGGTCCTGGGTGTCCTGCTCACTTGAGCCTGCTCCCCTTGAGCACCAGGGCTCTTTTGGTTGACCCCTGCAGATGGTCCTCGTACTGCAAGGGCGGGCACTGGCAGCATCACGGCCACTTAGGGCAGTACCAGCCCTTCTCCAAGCTGGTTCTTCTCCCAGATACCATCCTGACAAGTAACTACCTCAGCAGCAAGCAGCCAGGAACCACAAGTGCGGGTGACGCTCTCTCAGGCCAGCTCTGAGGCCACAGCCGTGGTGGCACAGCCACCCTGTTCCTTTGTACCCACCCTCTGCACCGCTTGAGAGGCTCCGCTGAGCTTCCCGCAAGCCACCCGAAGAGACACACCTTCTTCAGAGGCAATCCTATGAGAGGAAGAAAACGGGGCCCAGTGCAGTCATGGGCCCTGAGGCTCTGTGTGGGGTGAGGAGCAGAGCACATCTGTTTCGTGTGGTCAGTGATCCTAGATTCAGCCTGGAGAAGGCACTTCTTTCCTCTCCCTTGCTCAGGAGCTGAGACCTTCAGGGAATTTTTGCCTCCTTTCACAGTCAGAGGGGCTGCACACCTGTCCAGATAGCAGGGACGGCATCACTTCATGTCCTACCAACACCGGCAAGGCACATGGGGGAAACAAGAAGAAGGTTGTGCTGGAGCAGACACAAAAACTCCCCTTAATGCCCAGAGCAGCGGTGGTTTCCCCTCCCTTTTGGTGACTCTGGCTCATAAAGGAGGCAATTTGGGGGGAGACCCCCTGGTTATGCCAATATCCCCAGGCAAGGCTCCCACTTGTGTCAGCCCAGCGCCAAGGAGGCTGGGAGCATCACGGCCCGGGCACAGAGAAGGAGGGAGGGCTGCTATTTCTGGAGGAGTGCCTGGGAGTCTGGGTGGCTGCCCTCAGCACCAGCTGCCGTCATGCCAACTGGCATGCCAGCCAGCCTGGCACACCGGCAGGGGGGCGGCTGGCTGCCCTGGCCCTCCCTGCGCTCCCCCAGGCCACCATGCTGCCCGATGGGTCTCTGCCGGCCACCCGAGGCTGCAGGCACCACTGCAGGACACATCTGGGTGCTGCACCAGCGCACATAGGGTCCAGGCAGCAGAGGAGCCAGCACAAGGATGTGGCATACCTGCCATGGGAACTGGGTCAGCCGGGCCAGCGTCARCCAGGGGTTTCTTCGTCCTCCTGCAAACTCCTCCTCTGCAGCGGGTCAGCACATATGCATGTGCTTTGCTGCAGGGTTGCAAAGAGCCACCTCCTCCTCTGCTTTTATAAAGCCAGCTGGGATGAGGTCTTCCAGCAAGCTAGTGGCTGAGGAATGGGATCTTTGTACAATGCAGTAATGGCAGGGCGCGTCCTCACCAGGCTCCTAAAACTGGTTTTGGACTGACCAAGGGAGAGGCATGGGCTGGGTTTCACCTGAGGGAAGACCTGCACTCCCGTGTGTCCCAGCCTTGCTCTGTCTCTGAAGCAGCAGAAGTCATTAAAAGTAATCAAGTGGCCAGCTTCATTTTGTAGGAAAAGGCTGCAATGAAATTAATAGGGGAGTTTAAAGGGGAGAGGATCTCAGAGAAGGCTCTCCAGCTGACGGGGTGGCTCCAGAGTTTTGGTTCCAGCTCGCTCTGCAGTGGTGCTGCCTGGAAATTTCTCTTTTTTTACGCCTTTCTGCTAATACCATGCTGAATTTTCTTCCTCCTTTCCTCCTCTTGCCGTCCACCTGCCACTGCCCCGAGTGCAGCAGGAGCTGCCAGCCCGGACRAACGCCTCAGCGCCCACCTCCCCGGCGCTGACCCGAGATGCACTCCACACCAAGATGGAGCAGCTGGAGGAGCAGCTCCTCTCCAAGATCCTGACGCTGCAGAAGGAGCGCCAGGCGGCCAGCAGCGACCGCAGCCAGCAGCAGCACGACATCGAGAAGGAGCTGAACTCCCTCCAGAACCGAGTTACCGAGCTGGAGCACGGTGAGTCCCGCAGTGGAGCCCATTTCCTGGGACCCATGTGCCCACCCTGCCCTCCCAGGTGCCACGCGGGGCTCACTATCAGCTCTTGGGCCCCTCCTGAAGGTGCATGTCCGCAGGAGCAGCCCCTTTGGCCACTCTGACCCCAGGCAGTGGGTGCTCACTGGCCTCCCTTCTCCCCCTCCTTGGCTCACAGGGCCACCAAGCTACAACCCTCCTGATGCCTTCAAGGTGACCATCCCCGTGCAGAACAACTACATGTACGCCCGCATGAAGAAGACCCTGCCAGAGCTCTATGCCTTCACCATCTGCATGTGGCTGAAGTCCAAGGCCTCAGGCGGGCTCGGCACTCCCTTCTCCTACTCTGTCCCGGGGCAGGCCAATGAGATTGTGCTGCTGGAGTGGGGCACCAACCCCCTGGAGCTGCTCATCAATGACAAGGTCAACAGAGCCGGGGTGCCACGGGCAAAGGAAGAGGCGTGAAGCTCCTTCCTTTCTCTCCTTAGTCTCAACAGCTTTCCCAGGCCTGGTCTTCATCACAAGCAACCCAGAGGGGGGTCCCTCAGGTGTAGCCGGGCTAATTTGTCTCACCTTGAGTTACCACACCTCAGCTGCCCTGTGGTAACGGCCTGTAGTCTGTTTTTTATTTTCCTGCGTAGCAAGAAACTTCCCCCAGCTTGGGGAGGCAGAGGCCACCTTGCATTCCCTCTACGTGCAGTGGGATGAGAGCCAGCACATGGTCCTGTGAAGTGGCTGGCATGCAGTAATTTAGCCTACAAGGCAGCAGCAGGGTCTGGCCCTGGTGTTTGCACTGCCGTGGGCCCCAGAAGTAGCTGCGGCAGAGCTGGGACCTGCATGAAGGAGCACGAGGAAGAGCTGGGAGGAAGGGGCAGAGGGTTGGAGATGGGGGGAGCAGGAGGATGGGTAAGATGGCCCAGGATGGGGGGGGGGGGTGTTGAGAGGGAGAAGCAGCAAATCTGGGTGTTGTTAGACTTTGGGGTGCTGCGGTGGCAGCCATGCCTGACGGCCTCCCCTGCGAGGGGTGCCTGAGTGCTGGGCTCTGGCCTTTTCGCTTGCAGGTTGCCCAGCTGCCGCTGAGCCTGAAGGACAAGGCCTGGCACCACATCTGTGTGGCGTGGACCACCCGGGACGGCAAGTGGGCGGCTTACCAGGATGGCGAGCAGCGGGGTGCCAGCGAGAACCTGGCCTCCTGGCACGCCATCAAGCCACAGGGGGTGATAATCCTTGGCCAGGAGCAGGTACGTGCCATGCTGGCCCTTCACTGCAGTCTCTAGGGCAGGTCCAGGGGGGCAGGAGCCCCAGGACACTCTGGGGTTGTGAGCCCCACGTGGGGGAGCCCCCAAGTGGGGCTGGGGTTCGGGGGCAGGAGCTCCCGGCATGGGGTGCCACAAGGGCAGCCACCTCCATGCTTGGGTGAGGGGCTCTCCTGGCTGCTAGCCTGTCCTCCAGGTGGGCCATGTGCACTCATCGTGCTCCCTCTTCCCCCTTGTCTGTCTCCTCCTCTCTTTGCTGCATCTGTCTGTCCGCTCCCCTCCTTGCTTCTTGCTTCTTGCTTCCTCTGCCCAAATTGCTTCTTTCCCCATCTCCATCTCTGCTCTCCTGCTCCATCCTCTGCCCTCCAGGACACGCTGGGTGGCCGGTTTGATGCCACGCAGGCCTTCGTGGGGGAGATCACGCAGTTCAGTATCTGGGACCACATGCTGGCACCAGCGGAGATCCTGGCCATGGCCAACTGCACCTCCCACCTGCAAGGCAACGTGATCCAGTGGGACGACCAGGTGGTGGAGGTCTTCGGGGGCGCCGGCAAGGCAAGCTTCGCGGTGTGCGAGGAGAGGATGAAGGCATGAGTGGCCCCTCACCCCCCCCCCCCCCCCCCGAGGGGGGCCACACCGGCCCCCCCCCCCCCCCCCCCCCACCCACGGGAAGGAGCACAGCAGCGATCCCCTCCCCGTCCTCCTGGCTGCCGAGGAAGGGGGCGGCAGGAGGCCCCTTCCCCTCCCGCACCGACAGCCCTCAAGCTCCAAACCCATGCTGTCCCAGCGCTCCTGCAGCCTCCTGGCAAGCGCGGGGACCCCCGGCCAGGCTTAGGGAGGAGCCAGGCACGGCCCCCACAGCCACATCCCTGCAGGGGCTGGTGGAGGATGCCGGTGTGCCGGGACGGGGAGGCCCTGGGCAGCCTCTCCCTCGTCTTGCTCCCCGCCAGCCAGCCTCTCCAAGGCCTCGTCCCCATTTCCACGTTGAGAGGACCTTGCCATACCTGCACCCCACTGCACATCCTGGTGTGACCAGGCTTTCCGGCTTGGCAGCCCCGGCATGCCCCAAGCCCCAGGCACACCTTGCCCCCAAACTGTGCGCCACTGAGGCTGGCACAGCCCTGGGGACAGTCAGCACCCAGGAGGGCGCTGGGGTAACCGTACTGGTGTTGGGGGCACCAACAAAGCACCCAAACAGCTCTCCTTCCCCTTGCGTTGCGTTATTTCACGGTAGCAAAGATGCAAGGTGTATCTGCCCCTTCAGTGGCCGGGGCTGGCAGCCTGCTCCTGCTGGGAGGTGGTGGGGCTTGCAGCGGGTGCTGAAGAGGGAAGGGTGGTTTTAAGGATGGGAGCCCAAGGTGAGGCTTGTTCTGGCAGCAGGTCTATTTTAAGGAACAAAACAGCATGCTCTGGTCCATGAGAGCGAGGACTTGGCTGGCCGGGGGAGACTGAGAGCTTTCCATTGCAAATCAGGACTGCGATGTGAAGGAGCAGAAGACGTAAGGAGCTGGGCATGTAACTGCTGCTGGGCTGCTAGGGAAACCCCAGCCCCCTTTTTATTTATTTATTTATTTGCAGTTGCTGGTGTAACTCATTTCCTTTCTCTATTTGACTCCAGCAGGACCCAGAGACTTTTATCTGCCCTGAGCACTAGTTCTAGTGGGGTGCCATCAGTGGGCTCAAGTGACCAGATCCCCCAAACACCTGCCATTTATTTATTTATTTATTTATTTATTATGCCCTGATATTTGGTTTTGTGAGCCTGTACTTCAAATAAGCCTAAAGGCGTGGCCATGAGCTGTTCAACAGAAGCCTTCAGCATATTCCCTTCCTTCCCCATCAGCTCTTCTTTTACTGCCCTGTTTTTTTCAAATGCATATTGCTTCCTTCCCTGGGAAGAGCAAGTGGGGCTGCTCCTGCCGTGGGTGGCAAAGCTGACRGCAATCCTGTTAAGAAGCTCCTGTTTGCTGGGGTTGTACATATCTAATTGAAAATGTCCGTGGCCAGGGAGTCAGTGAACGCTGCTCATTCGTCTGAGTATCATAAATGCAAACCCACATGTGGATGTTTGTCACCCGTGATGGCACTGGCATGAAAAAAATGAGAGTATCAGGCACTGCAGCCCTCCTTACCTGCAGCCTGCTGGCTAACGTGGCCAGGAGCACCAAGCGCGTCCCAGCCCACGAGGGCATTTCAATACCTGCCTTTATAGACAAAACAGAGAGAAAAGCACCGCCAGAGCCATTCCCACCTTCTCCCACATGGAGGGAGAGGAGCAGAACGAGCAGTGGAGTCAGCGTCTGCTGACGCAGAGAGCTAAACCCAGTGCTTTTACAACTGAAGAGGAGCCTTGTGACGTTTTTTGTGTTTTGTTTTGGGGTTTTTTTTGGTATAACAGCCCCAGAGTAGGGCTGGRAAGGGCCTTGAGATTACGTGATCGTCCTTTTGTCTCAGGGCAGCGTTTCTCAGAGAAGGCTTTGAACATGACTCATCTTGTCTGCTAGAAAGGTGTTACAGAGATTTTGAAAAAAATTGTCTTGTTGCCTTTCCGTTAATGTGGCAGGTGAGAGGGAGCCTTTGCCACCCGGGCTGAGGAGGGATGGGCACTGTGGGGCCAGGGCACCCTCCTCCCACCAGGGAGGCAAAAGGAGGATTCACGGGGGCACATCCTCGCCCGAGCTTATTCCTGTGCCTCCACAGCCTGTACATGGCGTTTCTGCCCTGAGGGGAGTCAGGCTTTGGAGGCAGAGGGAAGCGATGCTGTGAAAAATAGCTGGTGGTCCTGTTGCCAGGACATTGCTGTTTCTTGCGGAGCTTTCTGCTACCCGTGGCCCCTCTTGGCTGAGATCCAGCATGTCTGGTTGGGGTTTTTTTTTTGGTTTCTCCCCACCCTTGAAGGAGCAAGGGTGCTCCGCATGGCCAGGCAGGAGCAGACCGGTGCTGAGAGGGGCAAGTGGTGCTACCGCAGCAGTGTGGCCATGCCTGCAAGATCACCACCGTGACGAGCGCTTGCCTCCCGTGGAGGGGCTCTGCGGCACCTCTGGGGTGGCTGGTGAAGCTCAACGGCTGGAGACCATTGGGGAAAGCGTCTCCCCCCCCCCTGCACGCCCAGCTATGGTTGCGGCGGAGGGTGGCACAGCTCTTAAATGGAGTAAAGCCAGGCAAAAAGAGATGAGGAATACAGTCCTGGCCAGAGGAGCCCTGCTGGCCCCCACCTTTTTGAGGGGTGACTTGCCTGTGGGGGGCTGCTTTCCTTGTCCCCCTTCTGTCCCCCGCCATGAGCTGCTCCTGGGCCCCACGGACACAGGGACAGGGGATGCTGGTGGCTTGGGGCAGTGCTGAACTGGGGTGAGGGGTGTGTGTGGGGGGGTCACTAGCCTTGAGCTAGAGGGAGGACGAGGGCAGGCTGAGATTTTTCCCGTGGAGTGCCTGATAACACAATGTTTCCACGCTGTGTGGTGTGGTCACTGATGTCTACATACATGTGCGTGCGTGTGAGTGTGTGTACCGGGGGGGGGTGGGGGGGTTATTTTGGGGGTCTCATGGTTGCTCATGTGGTGTTCAGCTTCCATTGCTCCCCCCCTTCCAAAAAAAAGGTCCCACTTTGCACTGTCGGTGACTCGAGGCGATGGCTGCCCTCCCTGCTCATGGGGAGGCAAAGCGGGGAGGCGGCAGGCGGCTGAAGGGGCCAGACCTGCCGTAGTATTTCCGGCATCGTCCTCGTGTCCTTTCCCTCCTCTCCCCGGCACCCAGCCGTGCCGCCCTCAGCCCCAGGTGCCCCACACAAGGGCCGTGGGGCAGCTCAGCCCGGCTGGGGGGAGGACGCGGCGGTGGACAGGAGAGAAACACAGCCGTCGTGCAAAGTGGCAAACACCATGATTTTCGTGCACCGTGACTGAGATGAACCCCCCGCCCTGCTCCAAGCCGCTCGCTCGCTCGCGCTCTTTTGTACGTTTGTGAAACGGGCCCCTGATGCGCGCTGGTGCGTGTGCGTGTGTGTAAATGTGGCATATCGGGACAATTTCTTTTGTAAAGCTGGTTGATTGTTGACAATAAACATGGCATTTCTGTTTGAGCCTCCTGCAGGGCACAAGGTCTAGCCAGGAGCACGTGCCTGGCCGGTGGGGACAGAGGGGACGGTCCGTCCCAGCCCACAGTGGCTTGCTGCCCCCTCACCCCATAGGTGCGCCTGCTCTTCGCTATCCTGCTGGAGGGAAAGACAGAGGAACCCATGGGATACCCTGACCGGACACATACTCAGCGGTTCCTACCTGGGACGGATGGGGAGAGATGGGGCTGGAGAAATGTAGGCAAGAGACTAACCTAAACCAAGACTGTTAGAAAGATTTGCCCTGTAATGCTCCCAGGGCTATTGCCACCTCTGCAGAGGGGATCATTGCGTCTCTGTGCATAGAGAAGGGAACAGTTTCATCACTAATATTTTACTGTCGCAGCGCACATGAGCTTCAGCTATGGACAAAGGCACTGCTGTGCTGGGAGCTGGATAAACACCGACCAGAAGGAAAGTCCCGGCCCCAAGGGGTCTGCAGGCTGTGCACAAAGCACCTGATACTCAAGGAAAGAAAAGGGCAGGCTGAGATTTTTATTTTTTTTTAAAGCAAGAGCAGGGAGGTCTGTGTGCAGGGATCAGCGTATCCCCTCCGAAGCAGAAGCAGGCTCTGTCAGGGAAGCCAGACAAACTTTATCCAGGTGAACAAGGAGCTGAGGGAGAGCAAAGTGCTTGTGGCCTGCCAGTGCTACAAAGGTGACCATCTGATGGAGCAATGCTTCCCCAAAAGGGAGGAGAAGCAGTCTCCAGCTGAAAGCAGTACTTCCTTTCAAAAACTACCAACCAAATCCCTCAGGGTGCCAGGCTCTGAAACAGAGCTGCTGAACCCTCAGTAAGAGCTACAGATAACTATGTGCTTACGTGGGAAGCTTAAAAGCAATGCAGAGGTGAGCTTAAAGTCCTAGAGAAGGAAATCGGGTTGTTCCAGGTTGTCTGTCTGCCCAGGTTTGAGGAAGCAGCCAGGAGAGGGGTGTCTCTGATAAATGAGTTTCCCCTTTCCCGGGAGTGAGCCGGGGCCTGGATTCGTTGTTGAAACACAGCAAGGTGTCCTTCCCAGGGATGCTCAGCACTCTCCCTTGCCGGGGTGCTGCATGCCTGCATGCCATGCCTGCAGGGAGGCTGCAGGCCCCCAGGCGCGTAAGCTGGCATTACAGAAATGTTGTCGTGGGGGCCTGGGTATTACTGCCTGGAGGACCACCACTTGGACACCTCTCACCTACCTCACCGCGGAGTAGCATGGCACATGGACAGCTGCAGGGGCTTGGGGGAGAACCAGTCTGCAGGAGGAAGAACCCCAATCCCGATGCTGGAGAGCAGAAATCAGAAGAAACTCTAGGTCAGAGCATGATGTCAAGGAGCTCATGTGGGCTATAAATCTCATTAAGCATTACTAATGAGCTACTGACCTACCTATATACAACCTGGTTGAGGATGAGGGATGCAGGCACAATTCTTGGAGCAGGCTATTCTAGAGCAACCAGTGGCCAGGCCTGCACGAAGCTTTTTCCCCTCAGTGGGTTGTGTTTCTCCTAGCAAAGGCACAATCTCGCCAATAATTGAAGAAAGTAGAGCGTAAAACTGGGGCACCTAGTTTTCCCCAGGGCCTTCCCCTTGCAGGGGTGGTAGTGGGGACTCCTCTCTGTGCCAGAACTGTCCCCTGGCTCCCACTGCTCATTCTGAGGGAAATTTTAGCCATTAAACAAAATCTGTGGCTGTTACCTTAAGCCCTTCAGCACATCTCCTTAAAGTTCTCTTTTTTAAGGAAAAAAAAAAATCTGAATACATGCTTCAGCAGAAGCATATGCTCAAGGACTTTGCTGAGCTGGAGTCTGACTCCCACATCACTAAGAGGAGTGGGTTCAACATGTAACCACTGCTTGGGCACCTAATACTGGAATAATGAGGACATCCACCTTTTGGAGGAGGAATTGTCCAAAACTACTGCTGGGATCCCAGACTTAAGCAGAGGTGAAATAAGGGGGCACCAGTTTAAAAAACTCTCCTATTGAGATGGTGGAAGTTCTCCATGGGGGCCTTAGTGGCTGATGGTCAAGGCAGAAGACCTACAGGAAGATAAACAGCAAGGGAAGGGTGGAAACAGCCTGGCCACTTCTGTAGGGTACCAGCAGCAAATGTGTATCCTCCTGACCCAAGAAATCCAGACCACAGTGAAATCTGTACAAAAATACCCTTGAATAAGTAAAAAAAAAAAAAAAAAAGGAGACTAGAGATGCTGCTCAGGCAGGGACTTAAACTCTGCCCTCAGCTTCCTCCACACACCAGGCTGGCACAATAGCTACCCCAAGCCCTGTCCCTGCACAGATCCATCACTTCTGGGATGGAGAAAGGAGCACTGGCCGATCCCCAGAAAACCGCAGCCCCTAGCACGGGGCTGAAATAGCAGTTGGAGCTCAAATGATAAAAGGACCTACATGAGCGAGTGAAAACAGGAGCCTGGCAGCGCAGCTTCTTTCTGCAGGGGGAAATCCTCTCCCCCAAGTTTTAGAGGCAGTTCAGCAGAACAGGGGATAGAGGAGGACTGACTAATATAATTTATCCAGACATTTTAAAAGCTTACAGCAAACTCCTCCATATAAGGCTCTTAAGGAAACTAAGTCATTACATGGAGATTAGAAATTGGTCGAGAGACGGAAAATCAAGGGTAGGCATAAATATTTCCAACCTGGAACAGGTTGGCCCCAGTCCTGACACTCTGCGGGTAGCAGTGGCTGCTTGTTAGTGATCTGGAGCAGAGCGGAAGAGTGAGAAGGCACAATTTTTTGGTTAACTGAGTCCTGCAAGAACTGAAAACCTGCAGCAGGGCTTAAAAGGCCAGTTGTTTAGAGGAGATGAGAGGAGATGATAGGAGACAACAAGTCAAAGGTGTTGCTGCCTGGAGGGAATAATTGTAAGGACTTGCACATATTGCTGGCTATTAAATTAAACATAGCCACTTAGTAAAACACCTGAGTCTCTCTAATGGCATCTCACTGAAAAACAATGCTCCACATGCAGCAGAGGTAAAGAAAAACAGTCATTCTTAGGATTGTTAAAGAAGGAAATCTCAAAAAAAAAAAAAAATTGCACTGAGAATGTTCTGACACTATACATGTGCTCACCTTGGATGCTGCGTTGGGTCCTGGATATCCCTTCTCAAAACAAAAAAACAAGGGGCGGGAGGAATGAAGAAATCGCTAGACCCAAAAAGAGCAGAAGCAATAGCACTCTCCCGTGAGAAGCAGACAGGACTGGCAGCTCAAAGGAGGGCTGACGTAAGAGGCAATGGCAGAAGGAGACAGACGGATGAATGCACCAGAGAAAACTGCCTGAATACTCTTTTATATCCGCCCCATTAAGAGGATGTTCAAAGACAACACATTTTGATGGGATGAAAGGGACAGCTTTTTCCTAATGGTGCTTTGCTAATCTGTGAAACTCATGGCCGCAGGGTTTACTGCAGGCCAAGAGTTTAGCATGACTCAAAAAAAAAAAACAAACAAAAAAGGGATTCAGTGTACAGAGAACACACCAGTTCAGACACAACAACTGAAAATATTCATGCCTGAGGGCTTAAACAATTAATTAGCAGGTTGGGAAGAAGCCGCTGCAATTCCCAAAGCCCTCCAGCCCTGCCTGGCTTTCTGGAGGGCACAGTCAGCACTGCAGGCTCTGCCTACTCCGGGACACCGACTTGCTGAGGGGGCAGTTCCGGGATCCCCACGTCAGGGAGCACTTTGGGGAGCTCTCACAGCTCCAGAGCCGGGATGCTCCCCTACACCGGCTGCCTCAAGCTTCAGGCTTGCCGGTCACAGCTCTCTGTGCCGTATCAAACCAGCGTCCCCTTAAACCAGGTCAAACCAGCCTGCGCTTCCTCCTCAGGAGGTGACCCACCAAAAGCCCTGTTACTTGCACTGCCTTAGCAATGGGGGGGCTGCTTTAATTGCCTCCTTGCGCTTCTCCATCCTGCCAGGAGCCTCCTCCACTTGCTCCYGGAGCCAGGAAGGCTCATTAAGACTCGAACAGGGAACACATCGTGCTTCCAAAGCATCTGCCAGCAGAAACACCCCCTACTCGCTGATGCTACTACTGCAGTAATGGTAGTAGCTGTTACTAGAAGTAGTAATTGATAATGTGGGGTTCACTTGGGCTCTGCAGAGCTTTGCCCATCACAGGATGATCCCTCCTCAGCAGAATACAGGATCTGGCCACACAAAGGGGCTTGCCGTTTCCTCTGAAGCAGCTGAGAGCTGAATGAAGGGCCAGACCACTTTCCATCTGTTCCTGTACATCAGGGGCACTGATTCACATCAGCACCCTGCCTGCCTTCCTGGAGCTAAAAACAATGTGGCCAGACTCCAGTCCTGGGGAAATGCGGGTTCGACATCCCTGTGGGCCTCCTGAGCATTCCTCCTGCCTCCAGTGAGGCAAGACCATCTCGCCACCCCAGGGCAGGCTGCAGGGCAGGCCTCAGTGTGCACCAAGTTCTTCACTTGGGTCCTTTGATAGTGCCCAAGGTCGTGCACTGTGAAGGCCTTCATGCAGAGCAGCATCCAGTCCCAGGGCTACAGCTGACAAGCAGGACAGTTTTATCCATTTTTTTTTCCATCCTGCTGCTTCACCTCAGAGGGTAGATGAGGTACGCAGCTGAATGCCCTGTAATCTGGGCACCACCAGGGCCTGTGACCACAGGTAGGGTGATGAGGTTCCAAAACTGGCAGAGGAACCTGGGTTGGCCTAATTTGAGAAGCAGCAGGAAAGGCCATGTTTAGGAAAAGAGAGAATTTGAGGATCTCCTCCACTTGAAGAGGCATCAACCAGTGGTCTACTCTTCTCCTATGGCCAGGGATAGGGACCGTCTAAAAGCGCGTAAAGGTACAAGCCCTGTGCCCACCCTCTCCTTCAGCTGGTTTGGGGATCTTTCTGCTGGCACTGGCAAAAAGCAGAGACTAACAGTCAACTGGCATTATTTAAAAAAATGTGTGCATGCGTGTGTGTGTGTGTGTGTACATGTACATTTTTTATATATATATATATAAATAAAAATCTCACAATGAGCAGTTATATTTCCATTTCTTGGCTAATGAGTACAACAGACACCACAATACAATCTAAGGGTGATGCGTGGTAAACAATACTTATTTAATGTATTTCATTGTAATTGCCAAAGGCAAAGGGCTAAGAGAGTTTCAATTTGTCATTAGTGGCAAATAAGAGAGGAGCAGTTGGAGCAGAGCAACTCTTATGTTTTGTTACAGATCCAGAAGTGTGAATTCATCCCTTGCTCTTAACTCGTACTAAAGAATCACCTTTATTTACAGACGAGTGCCTGGCCATTCAGCATGGAAAGTAAAGAATGACCAACTTGAAGCTATCCATGTATCTCCCCCTTGTACTAGTAGCTAGAGAACTGGTATGTGTTAGATTCGTTAGCCCAATAAAGCTTTGACTGGCCTCTGATTTTGGAAAGAGGCAGCCAAGAGAAGCCCTACACTCACTGCTTCAGAAAAGAAGCTTCTCACATTTTGCCACACCACAGCAAATGAGAACAAGCCAACTTGATGCTCTCCTTCCTCAGGGATATCTCTACTTTGCATTCCCATTACATCACCCATCACAAACACCAAAAACATGGAGATCCTAACTTTGGACCCTCTGATATTTTGGTTCAGCCATATTTTTTCTTCTTACCTTTAACCAAGAAGCTGATGATGAGTAATTCCTACAAATAGTCTCAGCATATCCCTAGGGATACATTCCCTGTGGACACACTGATCAAAACCAAAGCACATTTAACTGAACTCAAAATCAAATGCGCATGCAAGCTCATGCACACACACACACACTAACAAACACATACGCGCATGAAAACACCATCTCTCTGACTTGCTGCTTAGTAGCAAAAGTGGGTGAACTACATAGAGATTAAAGCATTAAAAAAAACAGAGAGAATACGATGCTTGAAAGCACTGTATCCCTGGAGAGATTAGAGTAGCTGCCTAGAGATAAAGTAATGATGGAATGATCTTCTTCCTCCCAGAGATTCTTTTCCTAATTAACTCCTCTGGAGGAAAAAAAAAAAAAAAATCTCCCAGTCTTCATCTGTCTCCTGACAATTTTAGTACTGTGCCTGCCTTATTCCAACAGGTCAATGCTTGTAGAAAAGGGGAAGGAGAAGGAATCAGCACAGACAACACAAGGGAATGCAGTTGCAAAAGAATAAGAGGGACAGAAGGCAGCATTTGATTTCTGTCACTGGCAGCTGAGAAGGAAAATGAGAAGAAAAATGATCACTGCAGCATTGTCTTCCAGAGCCTACAGACAGCTCCAGTGCTTCCGCTGCTGCTTCGTGAGGAAAATGATCTCCATAGGGTCTAGTCAGATTCACTGTCCCCTCTTACTACAGAGGTAACAATACATCTTCCCTAGAGCTATACAGCAAAAGCAGCAGTGGTGAGCTTGAACATTATGGTGAGGAAATCCTCATATGCTAGCAGGGATAAGGAGAATGTCCAGCTCCTTCATCCCCCACTTTTTTCCTCCCCAAAGAAAAAGAAAGTGCTTCTTCTTTTAGTAGACAGACAGCAGAGAACACATTTCAAATATATGTCAGTCAGAAGACCATACGAAAGATCAGGCCCACAAGCCATCCTGCAGGACAAGAATATGCCCTGATGGAAACCTAGGCATCGTGCCCAACATCTGGAGGTTTGTATAAGATAAGTTTTTCGCCCTGGTATTATCCTGGAGCTTGCTGCTTCTTCGCCTGCATTTTCAGAATAATACAAACCTAGACCCCTCAGAAACAGTTTAAGCTCTAGTTTAGAAGCAACCAGTGTTTGGCTAGCAGGATGCAGAGATGCATCATTTCAGAGACAACAAGGATTTCCCAGACAGCTTAGTCATGGAAACCCTCAAAGCAAGCAGACAGTACAAACATAAAGACCATGCTGAGAGAGGTGATGCCCTCAGTGGGCATGGGGTTAGCGTTATAGCAGCTACTTCCAAAAACATGGCCCATACTCAGCCTCTGAGATCTCGGGGTTATTTTCTCCTCCTTTCCAGTTGCATCAGCATGAAAACACAAACTGTTGCCTCTCCCATGCAATTTACAATAAATACACATAAAAACCTCAACTTCTCCAAACTACACCAATACTTATTCTTGCTATTTAGAGCGACAGGTAGAACCACTCTCAAAAATCATTTTAAAGCAGAAAAAAAAATATTATGTTCCCAGGTATAAAGTGGTTCAGATACTGGTGGGGCTCAGAGCTTGTCCTGTGCAGCCTGCCTAGCCAGAAAATGCATCCGAACTCTTTAGATTAAAAATGCCGGTCACAAAAGTCTCCTTGAAACCCATTTTCAAGCCTAAGACAAGGGACAAATGATCCTTCCTTGCTGTAGGAGACAACATTCTCTCCTAGCAGCTTCTAATCCTATTCAGGAGGCGTCACACAGTGAGGGATTTGTCTACACAGAGAATTTATGAATGAACTGAGGTCAGAAAGCAAAGCACCAGATCAAATCTCTACATCAGCACTGACATTAACAGCTATTCTGGACTAGCCCCTGCAGAATAATTTATGCTGCAATCACTATTCTGGTCAATTTCCTCATACAGACAAGTCTTAAGTGGATGTAAATGGGCTTAAATTAAATAGGAACAAGCTCCTTATTTCAGGATAATAATGTTCACACATGAGTAATTTAAGAATAGCTATTGCATTTATAGTCACACTGTACCTTAGTCATATTAATTTTCCATTACAGTCAACTCTCTAAAGACCGGTAGAGCTATATTTTCTGCCATTGTGACACCCAGCTCAAGATCTTCACCATGAGGGGGCAGGGGAGTCTAAATAGGTCCTTCATGTTCTTTGCCCATACCCACCTCTGTGCCTTTTCTCATGTGGCCTGTTGTAACTGAAAGCCAATCCCTGATCTCTCTCCCTTGTATCTCTATTATTCTTCCTGTAAGTCCTTTCTCAAATGCCACTTTTTGGTGGTTCATAAGCAATGGCCTGATACATATCAAATTAAAAAAATATACTGAGTGGCCTTTCAGCCCATGCTCTGCTCAGCACTATCAATTTGTGGTTGTCGACCTACAAGCAGCGCTATCAGATTCTCCAAAGAAGTCACTGTTGCTGAAGGCGTCTTCTTGAATATTAGGTTTTCTCCTTTTAAGCAAGTGAGAAAGAAGAAAAGCAGACAAACATTTAAAAATACCTCAGCATGACTATAAACACCATCAGAGGGCCTCAGAACTGCCCTGCTTTACTTGAAAAGTGTTTCCATGAGCTGCCGGCCTTACCAGCCCCTAGAAGGCAGGAAGGCGCTTCAGCGTAACCRTCCCCAAAGTGATGGTCTCGTTGCGAGCACAGAGCAGGCCGCGGCCGCCCAAACGCAGCCGCCGCACAGCCGGCGGGCCGCGGCCGGCCCACACCAACAAAATGGCGCCGCGGCCCGTCCGGGCCCACCCGTACCCCTACCCCTGCCCCATGGGTAGCGAGGCTCCAGGCGCCCCTGTGACCGCGGGGGCGGAGCCAGGGCTCCGCACACTTTTTTTGGGGGGGGGGAGGGGGGGTGATCTCGGCCCGGCTTGGGGCCGGGGGCCCCGGCACGAGCGCGCGGACAGCAGCGCCGCGCCGCAGGACGGGCGGCCGCCATCTTTCAGGGGCAGCGGCAGGACAGGCGGCGCTGGCGCTGGCCCCAGCCCCGAGCTGCCGGGGAGGCGCTGCGGGGGGCGGCCCGGCCCCACAAGGAACCCAGGGGAGCGGCGGCACCCTCGCCCCACCCCTGCGGACAGGCGCGCTGAGGGCACCCCGGCTGCCCCAAGGCCCCCTTGCGTCACCTGGCAACGCGGGTCACCAATAA
This sequence comes from Apteryx rowi, assembly GCF_003343035.1. Classification (NCBI taxonomy): domain Eukaryota; kingdom Metazoa; phylum Chordata; class Aves; order Apterygiformes; family Apterygidae; genus Apteryx; species Apteryx rowi. The sequence continues at coordinate 51,167 of NW_020449897.1, forward strand.
CGCGCGTTGGGCGCCTCGCTCCCAGCCAATGGGAGGCGGGGTGGCGGGACTTCCGGCGCTGGTTGCTACGACAACCACGGTTCCTTCCTTAGCAACCGGGCCTGAGGCGGCGGCGGCGCAGGTGAGGCTGGCTCCTTCCCTGCGCCCCTCCTCGCCCTCCCGGCGTCGCGCTCCCCCTTCCCCCGCCCCGGTTACCGAGGACCTCTCCCTGCTGCGGCCTTCAGGCCCCCGCGGACTGAGAGCAGCGGGCTGCGCCGCGTCGGTGGGGGGGGGGGGGGGGGGGAATCTCCTGCGCATGCGCGCGCGGCCTGTCCTATGTTTTTCTCCCCGGGGCTCTGACCCCTGCGGCGTGTCTTGCCGCAGCCGCCCCCCTGTGTCTTTCCACCGGTGAAATGGCCCGTCGCCGGTTCCCCCCGGGCAGCCCCCCAGGCCTGCGTAGGTCTGGCGCCCCGGGGGAGAAGCCAGACGTGAAAGCGACTGCCTGGGCTTGCCCTGCTGCGGCCAACTCGTGCCAGGCCGGCGGCTCTTCCGCCCCGTGCGGTTTACGGTTTGTGGTTGCGGCTGTTCAGAACTCCCGTGATCCCTGAGGGAGAAATGGTAGTCTGCTGGACTTGTTGCTTTGGCCAGCAACTCTGCACACTTGGTGTAAGCACTTGCAGTGTGTTTTTTCTATTCTTCCTTTACTGTATGATCACTCTTGCCTTCTTGGATTAGGAGAGGAAGGTGCTTTATCCTGGATGAGAGAACCAAACAGAAGGCCATGGTGAAATGTTATGAATTTGCCTGTCAGGCAATGCTGGGCCTCTGCGTTGCCCAGGTAGAGGCTAGCTGGCAAATAGGCCTGGAACAGTGGTCCAGCATTATCTGATATGGTCCTTCGCAGCTGACAAATGCTGGGGAAGAGAGGAGGAAGTGCCCTAAAACAGACTAAGACATTCCTGTTCAGCATTGACATGCTATGTGTACACCAACCATATTCCTAAGGTACACTTACCCTTTGTTTATCAAACACCCTTTGAAACTCTTGCAGATAGTAGCGTGTCCTGGGAAAATCCTTTTGGAATTAGATGCTAGAGGTAATGGTTGATATATTGTTCTCTCATTGCTTGTGGGAAGTAGCATCCTGACTTGGTGCATCCTGACTTGACTCTTCCCAGAAGTACCAATCCAGCACGAGGGAAGTGCTGTGTTCTTGAAGTCTCATTTATGGAAAATGATACATTTTTAAAACTGGATTGCATTAATATTCTGTAAGATAGCTCATTAAGTGCATGGTGTGTGAAAAAGATGCAGAGAAACAGTAATTAACTGAGATGGTAGGGACAATATTCTCATCATAATGTTATTGGCCTTTCATTGTAATTCAAAGCTTACTTTCTCTTTCCTGACTTTTTTTTCCTTTTTTTTATTTTTTAAGCAGTGTGCTCTGGACCAAGAAGTTTCTGCTCCTCCTGAAGCTGTTTTGCCTGTGTCCTCAGAGTTCTGTGTCTCTTCATTGCCTGCACTGCAGCACTTTGCTGGGCCCCAGGCAGACCCTCCACCCCTTTCCAGGGTCTTTGTGGAAGGACCATGGCAGACACTGGGGAGGGGAAAAAGGAGGAAGCTGATTATAAAAGACTTCACAGCTTTCCACTGATTAGGGTAAGAAGACGGATGGGTTGCATGTTTACCGGTGTTAAAATACAGATATGAAATTCTATTTCATTCTTCTAGTCTATGTCTCCCTCTGCCAGGCTGCTGTGAGAAGGTAAGTATGTACTGATAGTCGTGTGTAAGGATCCCAGTCATCACACTGCTTTCTCCCTGTCCTTGACTTCTGCCAAGCAAATTTATTAGCGCTACTGTTCCTCCTGTCAGCCAGAGGAAGCCCGGGGCAAAGTAGTTGTTCTGTGATCCATCTCCTTCTGGACTGAACATGCTGCCTTTGGAGCCCTCCCCTGTGTTCAGGGTACTACGTGCAGCTTGTTTTTCTAGAGGAGCTGAGGTAAAAGATTTTGCTGGCCTGTCAGATAGCAGAAGAGGAGGAAAAGGCTATGTAATTTAGACTTCTTTGTTATGCTTATAGTAATAATTAAGGACTACAGTTGGAGTAGTATTAACATTCATTCCCTTCATCTTATAACAGAAAACTAACAAATGTGTTTATCTCTTCCTTTAAGCTGCTCTTACTTAATGCTAGTCTTGGTGTTAGGTAGAGAACAGTTCAGCTGGGACAAAGGAAAGAATGGATAAATTATGAGGTAATAAGTCTTTTTCATATTTACTGCTCTTTCTGAAACAGTGGCGATGCTTGGTGTACTGACATCACTAGTGATGCTCTCCCCTCTGAAGCTGACATAAGAAGTCACGTGGGCTAGTTTCCTTTTGCCCATCCCCCCTAGTGCCCAGCTAGAGCGTGGGTGATGTAAGGGCTGCCTACTGTTGTCTTGTGTCTAGCTTTTATTTTTGCTCAGCTCTGTTTGCTTGTTTGCTCTTTCCAGCACACGGACATGCCAGAGGAGATGCGTGTGGAAGCTATGGAGCTGTGTGTCACGGCGTGTGAGAAATATGCCACCAACAACGAGGTACTAGCCAAATTCCAGTTAGGCTGGCCTTCAGACAGTGCAGCACCAGCTTGGGGAATCTTCAGGAGCAGAGCTAGGGTGTAGGACAGGATAGAGTCAGACACTGTCAACCTATTCCTCTGTTTCTGCACTGAGCAGGGCAGAAGAAAGCAAAGACAGCTTGGCTAGAGGCTCACATTTGGTTCCCTTTGTCAGCAAGATCTGTAATAGCATGTTGCTTTAGCACAGGGAGTGGAGGTTAGTCACTTAGCTCACAAACCTCACTTCCCTCCTGATCCTGCCTGACCTATGACATGCTTCTACGGTTTCTAAAATGCCCTCTGTCCTGAGGACTTGGCACAAAACTGTGTGAAAAGGGGCCCTTCCCAAAGTGTGAGTCTGTTCTTCAGTGTTCAGCAGGGCCATCCTCACCAGAGTGGGGAAGAAACTCTTATTTGGGGGTGAGCAAATTAAAGTCTTTGAACCTTCAGGTATGGTCTGTTAAGTCTTTCCTCTCAGCTTTCAGCCTATTGAATGAAGTTGCTGAGAGTATATAAACAGGAGGGTGGTRCAGAAGTTACGGCATTTTGAAAGATTGCCTGTAATTTTGAGAACTAAAGATAAAGGAACACACACCTTGCTCCTTGGGCAAGGCACAGCCTGCTTGTTGCCAGCAGAGTTTTGTGCCGGAACAAGGCAAAGCTATAAAGCTTTGCTTTATTTCTCTGTCCCATCCTAGCTGAGACACCATATGTCACTGCAAAATCTTCCTCTTTCCTTTTCTAGCTCACACAGGGCATGATTTGGGAGAAGCAGGCCTTTTAAAAGCCAGCCTAGTTTCAGTGTTTTGGTAACTACCTGGAAAAAAAAAAAAAGCGCACTCCTGTAAAAATAGCTGCAGCTTAGTGACCTGAATCTCCTCTCATGCTCGCTGCACCCAGCATAACTCCGTCATCATCAAAGAGAGAACTCTTGCTTCACATTGATGTGAATGAGAAGAGAAGTGATTACTACATCTAGATCTGTAATTTCTCTTGCTTGCTGTGTTGGAGGCTGCTGAAAACACAGTAGCCTGTTTTACACTTCAGCATAGCTCTAGGGAGCTTCCAGTTCCTGCAGTGCAGCTGCCATACCTATTGCCTATGGCTTGAGTAGCCCATTAAAGGGAGAAGAGTTGGGGGATTTTTGCATAAAAGCACGCTGCTTGCTCTGCCTCATCCTACACTCTCCTCATTATTCTTCAGAGTGCTGCCAAGATGATCAAAGAGATGATGGACAAGAAATTTGGATCCTCCTGGCATGTGGTGATTGGGGAAGGTTTTGGCTTTGAGATCACTCACGAGGTGAAGAATCTGCTATACATGTTCTTTGGTGGCAGCCTGGCTGTGTGTGTCTGGAAGTGCTCGTGACATCTGGCTGCATCCCAGACTTGCTGCACACAAGAGATTCTTCCTTCTCTTCACAGGTTTTGTACAATCTGGAGGCGGGGCTTTATTTTTAATAGTAAAACTTTGAGATTTTTTTTTTCATACTGACGTACCAGTCCCATGGGATACATATTGTTGGTGCGTGTGTATGTGTGTGTGTATGTGCTAAGCTATCCCGTCCTTGTCCAGGGAATATCTCATCTGGTTGTGTCTCTTTCCTTGGTGGTTGAGTCTAAGCAGGAAGGAGGTGGTAAACAGGTAACTCATGAGACACTACAAAACCATACAGCAGCACTAGGAGGGGGAGGCAGAAGAGAAAAGGTGCTATCTAGCCCTGTGTTTTCCTCCCACTTGTTCCACATTGTGTTCTCTCGTCTCTGCCTTCCCCACTACTGCATGGTATGGCTCTGACCAATGTCTGTCTCTCCTCTGAATGCCAATGTTAACAGCATTTTCTTCCTCCCTAAGATGACCGTGGAGAACTGGTTGTGTCAAGGGATCTCCCTTTGGGTTATCTATGGAGGTGTTAGCTACAGAGAAGCAGACTTAGCATACCCCTCCCTGCTTGCTTTGGGAAGGTGCGGCAGCTGAGCTGCCTGGGTGTAGGAGGTTGCTATGCAAACTACCCCCTCTTTTCTCGCCCACTGCACACTGAGATAGCATTAAAACACAGGCAGCTGATGATGTCTGGGGAGTGGGTGAGAATTCTTCATAAGGCTTGATTGCCTCTCTGTCAGTTTTTGGGGGTGTCGTGAGATATCACTTGGTCATCAGAGACTTAATGTCTTTTTGGACTTGCATTCCTTTAGCCTGTTTCATTTTTTAAAGCTGTCAGTGTTGGAGGATGGAGTTGAACGTAATTATATTTTACATATATGTCATATTTATATAAATCTAGGGAACTGTGTTTTTACAATAAAAAATAGTAAAATGTCCTTTTTTGTGTTTGTCATATTCTAAAATGAAATGAAGTAGGGGACACAGAAAAAAAGAAAAGGTAATTCATTCAGGAAACATTGGAATAAGTAAGCAATGGCTGTAGCTCAGGCAAAAGCCAGCGACAAGCTCTCACCCCACATGCTGCTTCCTGGGCAACTCTGGGATACAACAGAAGTACTTTCATCCTCCCTGTGCAGTTCCTTTCACCAGCACAAGTCATGATGCCTAGGACAGTTGCCAGGTCAAAAATGCTGCTGACCAAAGTCCTCTGTCCACACATCCATCTGAGTAGCGGTAAGGGAGGGTACCTGTGTGCTCTGCCCAGTCAGTGTGCCTCATCTGCCATTTAGAGTCTGGCATTTGTGCCGCCTTTGATTTTCAGACTTTCTTCTGAGAATGCCACCAAGCAATACCATTGACTGTTCATGTTTTATGGGAGGTCCCAGGCTTGTCCATAGTTCAATTCCTGAGGACCACTTCTGTATTACTGCCTGCAGTGGATCAGACTGGTAGCGAGGTTTACAATTCTTTTTGTTCCTTCTGCTAACCTCAGTGTGATGCTAGAGATGTCCTTTCTTCGTTCTTTGGAAAGCAGTCAGCATGTCAGGGGCTCTTCCATAAGTCAGGAATTGAATAATATGAAGATGACTAGAAAGGATTTCAAATTTGGACCATCTGTGCTGGCTGGGCCCTATATCCTCTCACATAATTCCTTGCCGATAAGATGGGAAGGGATTTGCAAGGTAGGGAGGATGCACTAACTGGTATCATAATGTATCCGGAACCAGGGTATCTGCCCTGTGCAATGGACCGTGGTGCCAGCATCATTGTGTGTTGTAGAAGAGTCCAAATTCTGTGAGCTCTCTTTTTTTCTGCAACTCTTGATGATTACTTTGTTGTTTCACTTCAACTAGCTGCCTTTAAAATGAAGGTAGCACTGTTGACTAGCACTTTCTGCAGCTGGCAGGGGGAGAAACTGGTTTTCTGTTCAAAGACTTGCCATCTTCTCTGTTTTATACTCCTAGGTCCAGAGTGCAAGGTAGAACCAGTGTCTTTGAAATGCCCTACACTGGAGCATGGTGATGATCTTCAGCAATTCTGTAGCCTGTTTAATCACACTTCTTTCACACTAATAAATAATTAACTGCTGTGTGCATGTGCACAGACATGCTGGTCACAGGCATCTCTGCAGGGTCATGCTGACCTGCAGATGATCATAGAGAGAGGGAGCTGCTTACCTCAACATGCAATCTTTTGGCCCTGCTGCCAGCCTGTTATCTGTTTGGCTGCCAGCTGAGCAAAACTAATGTCTTTGTGACCTGCATCTGCAATGGGCAAATGTTGGTCGGTTCTCAGCTTTCTCAAAGTATGCACGTGCAAACAAATTGAGGTGAACTAGGTGCGAATTTGCAGCAAGTCAGCTGTTCCACTGTAACTCCTCAAAGGTGAGGGTAAGGTGGTTCATAGAAGCATGGTAGGCTATTTCTATTTCCAAGGGCAATAGCTTTCCCACAAAAAGTTACCACAGAAGAGCCATCCCATCTTAACTGGTTCGTATGCCTGTCCTGTCATGTCATTTGTGCTATATGGTAAAAATATAAACCTCAGCTTCCCAAAATTCAGCTATGTAAGTCAGGGCCCCCTGCTGTTAGGCAAGTATTCACTAAGATCAGTGTTACTGCCCTTTGCAAGTTGAATCATGCTGTGCTGGCTTCCATGTATTACAGAAAGTGACTTTCACCCTTCTTTCATTGTGGAACTTGTAGACTTCAAGGCATGTCTGCGATTCACAGTGAAATACAGTACACAGATCAGAGACGGTCCCTTGTCTTGCCATGTTTTCCTGCAAGTATCCCTTCTGCAGCTAATGCTTTGGGGCCTGYGGCACCTATCTGCTTTTGACTGTGAAACAGTCAAAAGTGCAGTCTTTTCCACAGCTTGCTAGAGGTTTTCACGTTACACATTTTCAGCAAAAAGCTGGGGGAGTTGGCAACAGGTGTCCTGCTTCTTATTTTTTCCTTATTATTATATTATTTTTTGCCACCTGCATATTGCTGCCATTACTCATCAAAGCACCACGCTGGTCAGATGTGGAAAAGGAGATGAAAATCTTAGGGTGATGCATTGGTGCCAGCCAGAATGACCCTTCCTATCTGTCCGACCCAGAAAACTGGAGTGCTGTGATACCAGCTCAGAGGGCTGCGCTTTGTGATGACTTACTCCCCCACTGAGGGGCGATGGGCAGCATCATTATCAGACGTCGGACTGTGCGGCAGGGAGTCTGATTCTGTGCCAGCAATGGAAATGGCCTCGGAAGTACGGCTCCTCCTCCATCCCAAAGGTGACTCAAACCTGCCGTGAAAGGGGGGAAGGAGCTAGAAAGACGAAGGAAGTGGAGGAAGATAGGAAGAAAGAGGTGAAAATTCAACTGCTTCTCTGCGATGATGTCATGGCAACAAGGTACACTGCCATGCTGTCAGACAGTCAGGGCTGGCTTTGAAGCTCTCCATCTCCTTCCTGTCGCTGCAGGCCTGCATCTGACTCGCTGAAAAATCTTATGGTTAATATTTAATGCTGGCATTGAAGTGATAAGGGTGGCAAGTGCCCCATCTATTCCCTCTTCCTCTACTTTCCAGTGTGATGCTAAATCAGTGCTGGGGCAAGGATTGTGAAACCCCTTAGCATGGGGATGGGACTCCTGGTCAGAAGGGTGGCTTCAATCCAAGCAGTGGAGATAAGACTGGGGGTTCTCTGGGGTGGAGTCCCCGTGCACACATCAGCCCTGGGACAAGGAGGGAGGCCATCTCCCTCACAGACCTGTCTCAGTCAGGCTCTAGGACATGGGAGAGAGCTTTCTATCCCCCCTTTCTCCCCCAAGCCCACTTTGGAGCCAGTTCTGGGGCTCTGGAAGGAGGGAGGTCTCCCTCTCCCCCTCTCTGTCCCCAAGCTGGCTCCAGAATAAAGAAATCTGTGGCCCTGCTCCCAGAGCTGAGCCCAGCTCCTTTGATGCAAGTGATTAGCACATGTTTTCACTAAGCAATGACCTAACGATTGTGTTCCAGCCACAACCCCTCCGAGGCACTGCCTTTCCAAAAAGTACATCCGGACTGAATCCAGCAAGCCTCCCTGTGGAAGACGCTCTGTTCACTTCTGTGTGGAAGCCATCTGCTCCCTTTCACCCGGCTCTGTCTGCAGGGCTGTGAGATCGCCTGCCGAGCTGGAAAGCTCTCCTCCTCCAAGCACCACCTGCAGTCAGAGAGGGATGCATTTACCCTCAGATGAGAGGGGGGATGGGATGGGTTTGGTTACTATCAGCCATGTTGTTAGCGCAACATGAGGGGAAGGAAATAACAGCGTTGGCTGAATCTGGGGCGGCCGATAGTGTCAGCCGGAGGCGGTTACCAGGCAACTGTCGCACCATGGGACATGGCAAGCCGGGAACGCGGCATTCTCACCATGCCTGCCCAGTGTGTGCCCGTGGGAGGGGGCCCAGCATGTCACAGAGTGTGCAGGGAGAGGGTGGCGTGAACAGGAGCGTGCTGCAGGACCTGTGACAGAGGAGGGGGTCTCCAACGTACCCCCTCCTGCCAGCCAGATCTCCTACCCCTTCCTCACTTGCCTCCAGATACACATCATGGATTGCCTGACAGGCAGGATTTCACATTCTTCCTGCATCCTCTGCTACTGGAGAAACTGAAAAGAGAAAAATGTTACCTCCAACTTTGTATCCAAGGTCCCCAGGCTTGTCCAAGTCCAGTGCTTGTTGCATTGACCCTGTGGTCCTACACTTCTTTATCCCTTAACAAATCTGAAGCTCCCTCCTTTCCTAGTCACCTACTGTTTTTGCCTGGGCAACCCAGCTCTGTGTCCCTGTATCTCACTGGAAAGGTGATTTTCTTGTAAAAATGAGCTAACGTTCCCTTCCAAAAGCTGCCAGTCCTCCCCAGCCATCCTATTTGAGGCATACGTATGGCCCCACTTGCTTTCCTGCTCCTGATTCATGCTTGCCCTGCTTCTTACAACGGAAAACTCAGTAGCAATAAAGCAGCTTGAATGGCAGGTATGGAGTAAATGCTACATGCCAGCTTTCCCAGCACCCGTGTCCAGCCCTGCAGCACTGCCTTGATGTCTCCAGCATCAGGTCCCACTCCCAGCTCAGCTGCTGCACCTCCATGCTGACCTCCAGCATCCCCAAGGCAGCCCAGCAGCCTCCCCACTCCTGCCTGCCAGGCTCCCCTCACCCACTTCAGAGGTCCTTAGAGCAGCCCAGCTCATGTACCTCACCCCAACAGGCAGCTGCCAACCCAGCTTTTCCCTCCTAGCAATGTCAGTCCTTCATTTATGCAGTCTGAGCAGTGTTCGAAAGGGGGCTGTGTACCAACAACCTTGTATAGCTGGAGGGGATGGTAACATCAGCTTGGCTGCATGGTGGGAGCAAAAGTCTCTCCTGGGTTACAACTGTGCAGACAGAAATGTGGTGGAGCCTAGCTGATGTGTTGGGCATGGGAAGTGGTGTAGAGGTGTTTGAGGAGGGGGCAGAAACAGAGTTTGCATGGGGTTGTGTAGTGCTGGGCAGGGTGCATGTCGCAGAGGTGGGCAGAACAGCTTTTGGGCCTTTATGTCCAGAAATGTCCTGTGGACCTATCTTGGTGAGTGCACAGAGGGATGGGGCAGTGCAGGGGACCCAGGGTTTTTCCGGCGCACAGGTTATCTGTGGCCATCCTTGTCACAAAGCCACTTGTTGCTATCAATTTGGAACTTGCCCCGTTCACTCTAACCTTGGCACCACCAGCTCGTCCCTTATCAGCGCCAATAAACCCCACTGCAACCTCCTGTCCTCTCTCTGTCCTGCTGCCGGCCCAGCGGTGTCACTCCAAAAGGCACTGTGGAGACAGATTTTTTCTTCCTGCAATTCTGCCTGCTGGCCCCTTCACACCGGTTGGGTTTTGCAGCTATGGTCTAAATCCAGGACACCTCTTTCCTCTTTTTGCTTAGAGGGACAGATGAGGCTGCAGGCGCATTGACTCTCTTTTAGCCACACATTGGTGCCTGCCCCTTGCTGGGTATCTCAGGAAAGGAAGGATGCGGCGCCAGCTGCAGACACTTTTCCAAAGGAAGTTTAAAATTGGCCTCTTCTTTCTCCTGCTCTTGGCCTTCCTGATGCACCTGGCAATGGATTTGGCTCTCCCTTCCACTCACAGGTCCTGCAGCTGTGATCAAAAAGCAGCAAAAGCCTTGGGTATCCCAGCAGGCAGCCGGCTGGTGGCCGGCCCCAAAAAGCTGAGCCTGCGAATCCTTCAGGATTTCAGTGGCAGCAACGGCTCCTTGGAGAAAAGTTCTCACCCACAGGGAGTGGGGCCACAAGTAAAGGATGGAGACCGGGGGATCCAGCACCAGCACGAAGATCTGAATCCAGGGGGGACCAAGGGATCAAAACTGGCTGCACTCTTTGAGCATCCTCTTTATAAGATCCCAATTCCAGAGGTCACAGACAGAGACAAGCTGTTTGTCGTCAACCCCATGGAGAAGTTCAGCCTGAGAAGCAGTGGGAGTGATGAATGGTGAGGAGCTTGCCGACACCTTGTATTCTTCTGGGAGTATGTGACAGGATTTGGGGGGACAAATGGCAGGGATCAATCAAGTCGTTTGCTTGCATAGCTCAGCATCCCTCCCTGGACTGACCCTATTTGCTGACTGATCTGCTCTTGGGCCTCAAATCCTATTTGAGCCCTGAGTTTCCAGGCTGCTACCTTGGAAAGCTGCAGAGGAGTCTGTTTGTCCATGTAGCACAAGACAAAGTCAAAGGAGAGTCTTGAATTATTCATTATATCATGTATGGTATCTCTTAGGCCATCTCCTCCTCTCCTTTCTTTCCCAAATGCAAAGGCTATATTTAGTCCCTCTCTGTATGGGAAACTCTCCTCTCCAGATTTCTAACCAGTTTTATCCCTCTCCCCTAACCATCTCATGCTGGAAATGCAAATCCCAAAATGTAGATTACCTCTAATCATGAGATCRTTTCTGTCCTGCATTTCACAGGACACTTCCTGACCTCTTTAGGCTTTGCCGTGTGGTGATCTCACTGTTGCTGGGTGCCTATTTTTATCACTGTACTACTAACCTCTAATAAGGAGGGAAGACATTAAAAGAGTTATTGTTGATAATGAGTAGCAGCTTCCTTATGGAAAGTGCACCTTCAAAACATGGTAGCCGCTAAGAATGAGAGAGACTAAAAAATATCAGAGTCGTTTTCCACAGACATTCGCTCTGTCTCAGAGGACCACCTTGTCTGTAAATTATTGTGGGAAATGAATCTGTTTTGTTGAAATTGGGGCATAATTTGCATTCTCCCAGAGAGAGATGCGGTTTGACTCACACATGCCCTGGGCTGGCCTGTGTGTTTGCAATGCCAGTGGGGCACCAGCACAGAGGGAGCTGGACACCCTGTTGCAGCCTCTGGGAACTCCCTCTGAATGCAAGGAAAAATGCAAATTTACAGGAGGCACAGGGAAGGAGATAGCAATAAGTTGAGCTCATGCCCCCAGAGAAACCAGGGGTGTTTGGTATTTGATCCAATCCATCAAAGGTGAATTGGATGTTGAGGGTCTGAGCTCAGGATGGTGCCAAGAAATGGCTAGGACCCCCCTGCTTTTCTAATGCTGTTTTATGAATGAGTATTTGTTTCCATCAGGCAAGTGCATATTCCTTGGCGCTAACCCCTTGGGGAAATGCAACTAGACTAGCTGCCCTGCTAGGGAAAGCAGGGAGAACAAGCAGCCTGAAGCCTTCCTGCAGGGAATGTGAGGGAAGCCTYGGCGGTGGTTCCCAAGCCCCGTCCTGCAGTGCCTCTCTGGACAGCTTGCAGGGCTTGAGGCCATCGGTGCGGTCTGCTCCGAAACACCATTTGCCACCAGGAGCATCTTGGAGAAGCCAGGGCTCAGGGCAGGGGGTCTTTCACCACAATTGAGGGCTGGTGCTGGGTTTATCCAGCCCTTTCCTTGCCCTCTGGTGTGCGGGAGGGGGCTGAGGTGGCCCCTGGGGGCCGGATCCCTGGGAAGGGCCTGAGGATGCCGGGCCCATCCTGTCCCAACTAAACCCTGTCATTGTTGTTGGGGGTGGTGGTGGCTGTTGGGCTGCAGGGTCAGCAACAGTAAAGCCGAGATGGTCCTTCCGACAGGGAAGACAGCCTATGACACCTATCCCGCCTGGCTCAAATTCCATGTCGGCATCAACCGCTATGAGCTGTATCCTCGCCAGAACCCCCTGACGCCCGCCCTCATTGAGGACCTGGCCACACTGAAGATCGTCAGCTCAGGTACCGCTTCCCCTCTCATACCACCCCCCGCTTTGCTTTCCCTCAATGCTGCCCACCCATCCACCTCCCTCTCCGCACTGATCCCTGTGTCCCCTGTTTCAGTCCAGAAGTCTGGTGGGACACAGCTCAAACTCATCATGATGTTCCCGAATTATGGGCAGGCCCTCTTCAAGCCCATGAAGTGAGTAGAGTCAAACCAGGAATGGTTGGACCAGGCCAGGGATAACCTCCAGACACAACCCCTGTACTCTCTCACCTGGGGTCCTCCTGCAATGTCTCATTATTTGGTGAGGGGCAGCAGAAAGAGCCCACAGAGGGAGAGGGGGGAGCAGGGGAACTACCATTGCTTTGTGGTCTGCCTTGCTGAAGTCCCCCAAATTGGGACAAGCGAGATCTCGCCTTCCCTAATAGTGCTTGAGGCAGGCTGGGTGCCGCTTGTGATGGGGTAGTGACCTCCAGTGGTGGAAAGAAGAAGATGGTCCATGAGGACCACCTCCTTGCCCTGGACCAGGCTGTACACTGAGGGACTGCAGGGCACCCAAAATGCATGTGTGGGGCTGCGGGTTGGGGGGGTCTCTGCGCTTCCCAGTTCCTCCCTTCACATCTGGGGGTGCCTCATGTGTTCACTACCCTGCAAGGGTCACATGACTGCAGTCTGCCATGGGCTCTGCCTTCAGGACACGAAGGGACATGGCCCCATGCCACATGGGGTCACCAAGCAGGAGGGAGACCGGGCTTGGGTAGTTGGGGCCATGCCACCTAGCAGGGCACATTTGGAAGAAACTGAGCCTGGCTGCATCACCGGTGACACAGCACAAGGGTGGTTTGGGGACCAAGACCAAGCTCGGAGCAGGCTGAGAGGTCTGGGTTGAGCAGGGGATGACCCAGTCCTTGGCCATCACTCCTCATCCTTCCCTCTCCTTTCAGGCAGACCCGGGACCAGGAGACCCCCGTTGACTTCTTCTACTTCTCAGACTTTGAGCGGCACAATGCAGAGATAGCAGCCTTTCACCTGGACAGGTAGGTCCTGAGCAGAAATCATCAGCTGCAATGTGTGGCCCTGTTGATGTGGGGATGAGCCTGGGGTCAACTCTACCCCACTGCTGGCCTGAAACACAGTGTGCTCCATTATTCCTCATGGGGCAGTCTGGCTGTTTCTGCTGTGCTGACCTTCACAGGAGTTTAGGAGTGACTGTACTAGATCTGGTCAGAAACCTGGCCCCCAACCAAGACAACTAGTTCAAAGGCCACTGGGCCTAGCATACTCTCTCCAATGAATGCAATCTCACCAGTGTCTGTAGCCTCCTGGGAAGGATGCAAACTTTGCATCTAATTATGCCATCCCATGACAGCAAAGTACCAGAGAAATTCCCTCTGGACTCCACTTCTACCTCATCATATTGTCGGTTGTGAGGGGTACCTGTATTTCCCAATGTTCTTAGTAACCTGGTGTGAAAAATAGATTCAGTCTTCAAAAAATTGTTCTAAAAGTTCTGCATTTTGGTGTGTCCTTTGTGTGGTTTTCTTTCCTCAAAGGATCCTGGATTTCCGGAGAATCCCACCAGTTTCTGGCCGTTTGGTGAATATAACACAGGAGATTCGTGACATCACAACTGACAAGAAACTGGCCAAGACTTTCTTCATCTCCCCAGGTGAACTGGGAATGCCCCCAGGGCACACCTCTTGCCTGCTCCCATCCTTCCCCATGTTGCCTGTGATTAACTACCAATGTGGAGCACATCTGGAGCTAGATGCTTCTGACTTGCTCTCTGTGGTCATCATGCATCTGGGTAAACTGTCCCTTTGGCAACTACGTCTTGGCAGCAGTCACCTGCCCAGGTGCTCCAGCTCCCACAAGGTACCCTGCCTCGGTGTTCTTCTCCTCAAGGATGTTTTCCCAGTTACTTTACCTGGTGCATGTGGCCTGGTGGCTCCCAGGTTGTCTCCCTAGCCAGAGGCTTTTGGGTGCCACAGCACAGAGAGCATCCTCACTTTGCCATCACCATTCCTCCACCAAAACGCCTACTTGACCTACCTGCACAAGGAGAGCAGACTTGCACCCCTCCTAGCCCTCTCCTCCAGTCTCCTCATGCATGTCCTGAGGTTGCCAAGAAGGGTGGCACAAAAGAGCTGCTCCTTGGCAACCTTTGCTCTTCCCCATTCCCCCATCCCCTCCTCGCAGCTGGCAATGTCTGCTTCTATGGCGAGTGCTCCTACTACTGCTCCACGGAGCATGCTTTGTGTGGCAAGCCGGACCAGCTGGAGGGCTCCATGGCAGCCTTACTGCCCGACAAGACTCTGGCCAAACGCCGCTCCTGGCGCAGCCCCTGGCGACGCTCCTACCATAAGAGCAAGAAGGCCGAGTGAGTGGCTCCGCAACGGGAGCATGCCCGGGGGGGGGGGGGGCGAGGTGGCAGCCACTAGGCAGGGGTGGCCAGAGAGGAGCACTGCAAGGTGGGCAGAGTGACTGCCGGTGCGAGAGGAGAGGAAGCTGGTTAGGTTGGGAGTGCTGGTTGCGGAGCCCTGGGCAATACCTTTGGCTGCTCCCCTTGCACCTGGGGGAAGGTGGGTGCTAGAGAAGGATGCTGGGGAGCATTGCCCCTATATGGGCAAGAGGGGGCTGCCCAGGCCTCCCCATGGCTGGTCTCACATCCTTGTCACCCTGTCTCAACCTCTGCTCACAGGTGGGAGCTGAACCCCAACTACTGTGCTCAGGTGAAAGAGACACCGCCATACAACAGAGGCCATCGCCTCCTTGACCTTATTGACATGACCGTGCTTGACTTCCTTATGGGTGAGTCCTGGTGCCCCTCTTCTCCCAGCTTGGCCCTCAGTCCTGTCTTTGCCATGCCAGTGCTTGGGGGTTTACTCAGGACCCCTTGGACCAAAAGGCTCATATCATCTAGTCTAGAGATCATCTAGTCCAATCCACCTGCTCATGCAGGGTCACCTACAGCATGTTGCCCAGGACCCTGTCCAGATGGCTTCTGAATATCTCCAAGGATGGAGACTCCACATCCACAAACTCTCTGGGCAACCTGTTCCAGTGCTCAGTCACTCTTGCAGTAAAAAGGTTTTTCTTATGTTCAGGTGGAATTTCCTGCATTTCAGTTTGTGCCCATTGCCTCTCATCCTATCACTGGGTGCCACTGAGAAGAGTCTGGCCGCATCCTCTTTACACCCTCCCTCCAGATACTTGTACACGTTGATAAGATCCCCCCTCAGCCTTCTCTTCTCCAGGCTAAACAGGCCCAGCTCTCTCAGCCTTTCCTCATAAGAGAGATGCTCCAGTCCCCTAATCATCTTTGTGGCCCTTCGCTGGACTTGCTCCAGTAGCTCCATATCTCTCTTAGGTTCACTGCTGTTGACCAAACCATTGCTCATCTGTATGTTGCACAGAGCTATGCTCTTAGCAAAACAAGAGCAAAGGCCTGCCCCACTCAGGCCTCCAGGGCAGAAACTGATGGACAAACCCCATGTTGTGCTGTGCCTGATAATCTGYGCTGGAGAGATCGCTATTAAACTTTGCAGACATGGGAAGTGCCTCAAGCCGTGCTCCCAGACACAGACCCTTGGGAGACCAGGCTTTGCTAGTCCTGATGCTCCCTGAGCATCTTGTGAAGCTCTCTGCCATCCCCAGAGCTCAAGGCTGGGGCTGATCCTTCCTGCAGGCGCTGTGCAGCTTCACAGTGTCGGGCCCAAGGAAGAGTCACATGACAGATATTTTTTGGGCCCAGTGAATGCTGTTTTCTCCCTCCTGCTCTCATCCCTCACCTCTTCTGTTTCATAACCCACTAGCTGGCTGTGGAGCTGCTCTAGCACGCTGCCTCCGTGCCATTCACGGTGCCCTGTGCCCACAGGAATCTGTGCGGCCTGGCACCATCACTGCTCATTCGCTCTCTGCTGACTCTGAGTTTTTCCACCCAGTTATGTAACTCRGAGAGTTTCCCTTCTTATCTTTCGTCACTGATGCAAGCAATGTGGCCGATTTGCTGCTGGTGCCTTTGGCATTACTTCTGCTCCATTTATGGCTATTGTCCTTTAACAGCTTTCAGGTTGCCATGGTTGTTGCAGTGAGAATGGCTGGAGGCCTTCAAGTGTCTGCTCCAAGTCCCCCATGCAGCCTAGACCAACAAATGAGCACCTTAGACGTGTCCTCCGTGCTCTTTCCCAGCCTTTGGTTTTCATTCTGTCACCCATTGGCCTCTATTTTTGCCCAGATTGCTGTCTGGGCAATTGCAGATTGCAGATTGCAATCTGGGTGACTTACAGCCCATCTAAGGCTAACGCCCGGGTACGCTTTGGGGAGACAGCACCATGTAAATGTGTTTTTCTGGGCACCGCACTATCTCACTCTCCCTGGGAGCCCCCAGCACATGTTTTTCTCCCTTTACTGCCCTGCTACAAGCTACCCCTGCTTGCCCATGCAGCTCTTTGGTCCTGGAGCTGAGGTTTGCTCCCTGAAGCAGATGGCTGAGTGTTGATTCTCCAGCTCATGAGGGCTTTGCAGCAGACGATGGATGTCTCTCTAACATGCTTTCCCTGGGAGAATGCAAAAACCAGGGGCAAGGTTTCTGAAAGAGATCAGTGTTTGGCATGCCCCTTTGGAGACACCCTAAAGGGACCCAGCACTTGTCCCCTGAAGAGCCAGAGCACAATCTTTTGTCACCASCATGGCACTCACAACTCTCAGCCTGTGTCTTGCACCAGCAACTGCTTTTCTTTCGCGTCTACCCTTTTCCCCATCCTTGTCTGGGGCAGCAGAAGGAGGGAGATGGCACCCTCGTTCTCATCCCCGTTCATGGCTTGGTGTGGCCCATGCACCAGCCCCTGCAGCGGGGACAGCCATGCTGCTGCCAGTCCCAACACCCAGATCTGTGGCTAAGAGCATGGAGAGCTGGGCAAGATAAGATGTGTAGGGTTTTTTTAGGTCTTCACTCTGCAGCCCAGGAAGGCCATGCCCTGTCTGGCCTTTGACCAATTAAAGATCTCTAAGGATTTTGGAGATCCTTTGGTGTGTCCAGTAAGCCAATGATCCTCGCTTAACCACACTGTGGCCAGTAATGCACTGGCCACTGGATCCTCGACAAGGCTGGTCACTGCTTTGGTACCTGCAACCAGGTTTCTTGTGTCTGTCCCCTTGGTGGCAGTTCCTCCCCATGCAGAACTGTTTTTCTTAACTGCTGACAGTATCTGGCAGTTTTCAGACCTACTTTGCAAAAGGTCCCGACAGGTAGTTTTAGTGTCCTAGAGATGAGCAGAGTAGGTTTCTGCTGCCTCTAGTCCATGCCTCAGACCAGAATTCATCAGATGTTGCTTCTCTTGATGTCACTCAGGTAAGGGTTCAGTCTTGAAGCTGCCACCCTGTAAATCTGTCAGCCAGGTGCGAGAAAACAGATACAACTCTCTTCGTATTTTCTCCCTACACTGGGTTCTCCAGGGGCCAGCAGAATTGGAGGCAAACTCCTAGCAGGTATACAAATCCTCTCTCACAGAGCCCTTAGGAGCTGCAGCCATCCTGTCAAATATCCTTTCTCCAGAAAAACATTTTTAAATGCCATCGTTTGCTTTAATTAGACTGTCATTTGAAAACGTCTTGAGGCCTCTTCTTATGAGTGCCTCAGGATCAAAGGCTCTTACCAAGTCCTCATTACATCCTTACTCTAGCCTTCACTGTGACCCTTGAGACAATTAAGCAAATGGCAAAGCATTCAGCCGTCTCTAGATCTGAGTTACATTTCTGTGCGTGGACAGGCACTGGGGCTTGCCCCTGTCTGATTGCTGGATTTGTTTCGGCCTCATTCACTGGGTAGTTCCAGGCCCTTCATCTCATTTACTGGTAAATCGCAGCTTTTCCAGATTTAAACAAAAAGCAATTTCCTACTCAGAACTGTTGAGCAGGTGCAAGCTCTAGGGTGGTCATTGTTATATCAGGAAAAATGGACCTTAATGATAGCTTAATTGTCTTCTCTTTGGGCAGGTTTATACAGCAGATGTTTGCTGGAGTAGATCATGTCCATCAGGCATGTAAAGAGGTGCAGTCACTGACTGTCATGGCTCAGTTACAGAGCCTCCTCACATAGACATTTTTCTCTCATAGAGAAAAAACTGCTCTAAAAGTCCCACTTTGGTGCCGCTGAGGAGCAGCGGGGGCACGGAGCTGGCACCCGCTGTCATGGCACAAGCGTTGTATGCATCCAGAGGCTAAAACACATCACTTGGTCCTTACTCCTGATGCTGGTCCCACTGGTTTTCTCACCAGAGGTGTATTTGGGCTCCCTCTTTCCACGTCCCGGTTGGCCATCTGATGATGAATTTGGGGCTAGAGTAGGAGGAGGAGAGCTGAAGACATTTTTAGAGGCTCTTGTGTTTGTGGGTGAAGTTGTTCTGCTCTAACAGATATGCCAGTGACCCACAGATGATGCTGAAAAGAGCTGTGTAGCATGTGCAGGGGATCAGAGTGATCAAACTAACATTTTTTCCACCTCCTACAAAAATAGATGACCTGCTGATGCTGAACAGGTTAACGGTTTTGTCGCTCTGGGTAGCTGGTTGTTGGCAGATGGTTTTAGAGCTGAGGATGTTCCCAGCCAGATCGGTCTTGCTTCAACAGCATTTTAGTGTTTCAAAGGCCTCTGGCTGAGCAGCGGGATGTCAATGTGATAAACCGAGCTGCGGGTGTTTGATGCAGTAGAGAAGACAACTCCATTAGATGGCACAAAACTGTGGCTGCTAAGAGCGTCTGAGGAGGAAGGGGCCATCTGTCTGCATCCCAAGAAATGGTGCTGTTGGCGTCCATCGGAACGAACGATTCGCCCACAAGGAAGGAGGTGGATGATCCCGCAGCAGGACGAGGACTTGCAGGATTGGAGACGGACAGGAGGCCATGCTCAGCATATGGGAGGAGACACACATCTAAAAAAGGGCTGCAGAGCTGAGCCCGGAGGGAGGGAGCATGAGGTCAGCTGTGAACAAGAAGCAATCCTGAGAGATGTGAGAAACTATATCTTTCTGTGCTGAGCTTTGGCAAAGGAAGGAGACCTGCAAGGGTCAGGCTGAGACGGCAGGCTGCTCTCTGCATCGGTGTGCCTGTACCAGAGTTTAGGTATTGCACAGGGACACGTCTGCACTCCTGCCAGTGTAGCTGGGTCAATCAGGAGAAAAAAAAGACGCAGCTGTTCTGTCTTTTGCTCTTTGATCCCGGAGAGTAGCTGTTTTGAAAAACACGCCTGGCCTGGTCTGTAGCATTCCTCGCTGCTGCCTTGGACAGGCACAGCCAGAGCAGCCACTCTGAGACCCCCAGCCCACTGCATGTGGGAGCTCAGAGAGATTCAGCAGAGCTCTGCAGAGGAGGGGGAGCGTGCGGCACTGAGCGGGCCGTTCCCAGCAGGGAGTCCCCAGGGTGCCCTCAGTGCCTGCCCCCTTCCTGGAGCTCAGGGTGGTGGTCCCGTGTGCCTTCCCCGGTGCATCCGCCCCTCTGCCTTTGCCCTCTCCTTATCCCCACCTCCTCTCCCCGCTGCAGGCAACATGGACCGGCACCACTATGAGACCTTTGAGAAATTTGGGAACGACACTTTCCTGCTTCACCTGGACAACGGCCGAGGGTAAAGCAGGAGGGCCCCGTGCAATCCCGACAGGGGGAGAAAGCTGGGGCAGGGGGGCTGCTGTGGGTCTCGCCTTGAAATGAGAGCCCCCTGCATATGTTGGGGCACGTCGCTGCGGGGCCACACAGGGCTGTGCTGCCTGGCCCATGCAGGACCCTGATGCCTGCCGGTGGGTTTCTCTCCCCCAGCTTTGGCACCCATTCGCACGACGAAATGTCCATCCTGGCCCCGCTCCAGCAGTGCTGCAGGTAAGAGGCTCCCACGCTGCGCCCTTCACCTGGGCCAGATTTCCAGCGGGAGAGGCTGCTCACAGCGCCGCTCATGGGGTGCTGTGGTCATCGCCCCTCTGTCCAGCTGAGGCGCCTTTTCTCGCCTTTGCCAGGATAAAGAAGTCGACCTACCTGCGCCTGCAGCTGCTGGCCACGGAGCCGTACCGGCTCAGCGACGTGCTGCGGGAGGCACTGGCCTCCGACCGCCTGGCGCCCATCCTCGCCGAGCCTCACCTGCGGGCGCTGGACCGGCGCCTGGCAAAGGTGCTGGCGGCGGTGGGCAAGTGCCTGGCCAAGGCCGGCCAGGAGCAGGACGTGGTGGTGGACGATGCGGCCCGGCCACGGGAGCGGGAGAAGAGGACGCCTGCGTGATGGGGGCAGCCGGCCACCCTGAGCCTCCTCGGCCACTGGAGCCAGTGCCATGGGGGAACTGGTGCCGGCGCCTCGTCCCACGGGCCAGGTCTGAGGGCTGCAGTGTGGGGCCTCCGCATTTATTGTCCCAGGAAGGGGCAGGCRATTTTGGGGAAGGAAAGAGGAGAGCGGGTGGGCCCAGGCTGGGGGCAGGGCGCCGGGACACTGGGACTGAAGCACATCTCCAGCCCCACATACCGTTGGCTTTCTGCAGTCCTGGTGCCAGCAGTGCAGCTCRGTGATGCACAGAGGGCTTGGGGGAAGTGTGGTGGCAAAGCAGGTAGCTGAGAGGGGTAGATTATTTAAATAAAAAGGCTGGCCTAATGGATAAAACGTCAGTTGGGGACCTGCCCGCTGGGGCTGTTTTCCCAGTCGCAGACTATCTTTGTGTGCTTGGACCTGTCGTTTCATCTCTCCAAACCCCTTTAGGAAAGGGTAAAAATTTTTCCTGCCTTTCTCCAGTGTCTGTCCGCAGCACAAACCACCTCCATTTGACATTTAATGCAGGCAGTTTGTAAGCTCTTTTGGGGCAGGGACTGCCTTTTATAACCTCTTTGCACAGCACCCAGCAGAGACCTGCCCCATCCCAGCTGGGGTCCCCTGGGTGCTCCTTTATACAAATAAAGCAGATGTGACTATTCGGCAGGTGGAAGGTCCCAAATCAGGTCTGTCCTGAGAACAGGCAGACACCGAAGGAAAGCGGGGGCTGCCTCTTTGAATCAGAGCTGCTTCTCTCTTTTTGATGGCTTTTCTGCATTTTCTTCCCTGCTAGAAACACAAGGGCTGCCAGACTGCCTTGCCCAAGGGAGGGTGCGTGAGGGGAGGGAGGGGYTGGCAGCAGGGTGATGGGTACAACCACCCCGGCCTGGCTGGGCTCACCTCTCTGCTGCAGCCCCTCTGCCTGACCTTGGCCATGTCACTTTACCCGACCTGGGAAATGCAGGGCATGGCGAGGTTTGCAGGCTGTTGTGAAGTGCCTGGGGAATTTGCTAGCAGCGAGGCTGAGCAGCCAAAACGCCACCCTGACACAGGAGGAGGAGGAGGACTTATTTCCCCCATGCCTCCCTTGAGGTCAGCCTCCCTCACCTCATCACCGCTGGGTTCCCATTGCTCCACATGGTTCAGCTGAGCTTAACGGTGACAGCGGCCCCCAGTCAGTCCCCTGTGCCCCATGTCACCGGGACAGTTTGGGCAGGGCAGGCAGTCCGGCTTCGACACGCTGCGAAACACCAGGAGCGGGCACTTGCTAGGAGGGCTGGCCCAGAAGGAGGTGAGGGACCGGCTACGCTGACTTGGCACCCAGTGCTCCCAACCACACAGCAAAGAGAAACCAGCCCTGCTCCCCTCTGGCACCCGCCTTCCCCCTCCACTCCTGGAAATGTCACCCTCTCCCTCCCCACCTGCAGAAGTGGTGCCGGCAGGGGGGCAGATTTACTCAGGGCCTTGCACCATATTTAGTGCCCAGTGGCTCAGCACCTAGGTTATCCTGTAATCCTTCCAGGGGCAGTTAATCTGCAGCAGGTTTATGTCAGCAGGGCCAGGTGCCCTCAGCCTGGCCATTGCTATGATTAGACGGCAGTAGCACACAGGAAGAGCTGGAGACTGTTACCCCATGAGATTATGGGAATTCAAATCCTTCCGGTTTGGTCAACCTGTACGGGGAAAGGGTCACTYGGTTGGTGACTCTGGGGGATGCGAGAACCTTCATGGCCTTTGCCATTGCAGATGCCACCAGCTCTGTATGCACACCAGCTGGCCAGAGGAGGAGGAGGAAATGTTGGCTGGAGCTACTATAGCATCTCCTTCATGTGCAGCAGCTTCCAAGCAGGAGCTGCAGCTCCAGGCTGGAAAGCCGGGCTGCAAGCAAGCAGCTTGTTTGCCCAGCTCTTTACAGCAGAGACAACCCCCAGGAGATGGGCAGTTTGCATTTCCCGCCTATGCTAATCTTAACAGCTGCTGAGGGCTCAGTTTTGGTTCATCGCGATGGGGTTTTGGTTGGGTGTACTGGCCATGCAGAGGTGCTGGCATGGTGTCTGCTCTCCATAATAAACCCAAGGAACCAATCTCCTGGCACTGGCAGGCTTCACCAAGGGAGGAAGCACAGGAGGGAAAAGCTGCCGGCGCAGCCAGGCTGCACGTAGTGTTTCATAAGGCTTGAACACTTTATTTTGTAAGGTTTCCCATTGTCGTTGTCAAGCCATTGGTACCTTGAGGACACGTTTGGACAGAGGAAGGAGACGGGTCAGAGATCAGCTAGGGCTTCCTCACCCATTGCCCCAGGAAGCAGCACCGTAAGCAGATAGCACTAAGTCTCTGTGTCATCCAACAGGGGCTTAATGTGAACGTCCTGGAGAGCCAGGAACCCTCCCCAGCGGCACTGAGTTTCGGCAGGACCCTGAGTGGCAGCATGGTGGATCACCGCCAGCCCCCGTGACTCAGCCGTGTGATCGAGGGAGCCTGCCCTGATCCAGCAAAACGCTTTGCACAAAAATACAAAAAATCACGCTCAAACCCAGGGAATTAAATGCTTGGCAGGATCAGTGTCAGCATTGCGAGAGAAAAGAGCGAATGAGGAAACAAAAAGCACCATCGAGAAAGGGAGAGGATTTCTAACCAAATTAGTCAGTAAACAAATCAAGGGAAGCTTTAGAAAAGGGTGGAAAAACTACAGATAAAACACTGGCAGCCGAATCCGCAGAGCGGTAGAAGAAGCACACTGAGATTTAGACCGAAGCAGAAACGAGGCTAGAATTGAAAAAAGAGACAAAGGGGATCTGTGCTCATTATACAACAGGCCTGTGGGACATTTTGCATCTGAGGTTTCATGGTGAATTGGCTCTTTGCAGCAACAGTGGCGGAGGGGAAAGGACGGCGGTTGCTCGCTGGGCCCTCCTGAATGCTAACGGGCCACTTTCATTTTTGTGCTGGAAAGTCGGCCGCCGTGCCCGAGAGGCTTCTTTTATGGCACAAACCATCTTACTTGAGCCAATGGCAACAAACAGGAAAAGGTTTAGGCTCTGTTTTGCAACGGGTTACTCCCCTTTGGCCCGCTTGTTTTTTTAACCCTTTTTTTAAACGCCTTTTTTTCGCCCGACTACCTAAGAAAAAGGGGCTGCCGCTGTCCTGGGGGAGGTTCAGACACGCACTGCTGGTTTCTGCTGCCCTTTCAAAGCCGAGCGGTTCTAGTCAAAACTTTGCGAAGGCGCTGTCATATTTAGCAACCCTCGAGTGGGAGGGACGCTGCTTGCTTAAGGTCGAGAGCCGCGGCTTGGAGGTTTGCACAAGCTCCCGCCTGCTCCGCCGCAGCGGCGACGCTCCAGGCCCCGCGGCGGGTGTCTTTCGTGCGCGGCGCCGCCGCGGGCGGCCCCCGGCCCCCGCCCCGTCCAGCCGGCCATGCCGGGGCAGCCGAGCAGCTCCCTGCCCAGACAGGTGATGAAAAAGGGCGGCTGAAGCGGCGGGCCGCGGTGGTGCTCATCCTCCGTCCCGCCTCCCCGGGCCCCGGTGCCGGCGAAACGGGACCGCCGCCGAGCCGCGGCATTTTGCAATACCGAGAGCAATCCCGGCGCGCC
>NW_020449897.1:76018-131673 GCF_003343035.1 Apteryx rowi
GGGGGTGGATGTGTGGGGCAGGCATGGGGGGCTGGGTAGGCTGCGGTTGGGGGGGGCAGGCTGTGCATGGGGGTCTGGCCAGGTCATGCCATGCCAGGAGGCGCCCGGGGGCAGCCCCCCCCCCCAGCCGAGTGTCCACAGGAGGCGTGGGGTGCCCCATGCAAAGGGTCGCGGGGGCATTTCTCCCTTGCTGGGTGCCCACCCGGCACAGCAGCGGTTTAGGCGCGTGCTGGGGCAGCATGGGTGGGCTGCGGGGGAGAAGGGGGGTGTATAACCCTATAAGGGCCTCCCCGCCACCGCCGCTGACGCTCTTTGCTCTTTCTCCGTCCCTCCCAGGCGCGGTGGTGAGACGGTGACACCCCGCCGCCCCCTCGGCCGCCATGTCGCGCCGCAGCCAGCGCCTGGTCACCGCGCGCTATTACCAGGGTGATGACGACGCCGCAGCCAGCAGCAGCAGCAGCTCCCTGCTGGGGGGCCAGCAGGCCCCCTTCAAGGAGAGTGCCAGCAGGTCAGTGGGGGCGGGGAGGGGGTTGGTGGGGGGTGTGTGTGTGTGTGTGGGGGGGGACATTTGCCATTGGGGAATGCCCCTTCCCTGGGTACAGAGGGTCTTGATCCGGCGCCGCCGGAGAGGACGGGCTGCCTGCACTTCTCCCCATCGGGTGGGAGCTGGGTCTGCTGCTTGCATAAAGGAGAGCTCGCCGTGGGTGCTGCAGGCAGCTTCTCCCTCGCCTGGCCATCTGGTGGCCGGCACTCAGTAATCCGGGGCCGTTTGTGCGCCGGCTTCCACCCCGGCGAAAGCCCGGCTCTTTCTACCCCTTGCACGTCCTCCTGCATTTCCTTCCTGCACCGCTGCAGGAAGCCGCTGTGGGCTCAGCGGGGAGGGGAAACCGCGGTGCACCTTGCTTGCATCGCTGCTGCAAAAGCAGCCGGGCCTCTGCGTTTTGCTGCGGGAGGTAGGTGTGCTGCAAGCGCTTGGCGCAGGCACCTCTCCGGAAAACCGCAGCGGCGACAGAGGAAGCGGAGACGAGCAGAGCAGGCCACCRGGTGCTCTCCGCACCAAGGCAGGCCAGCGCCGGGGATTGGCTGCGGGGCTGCAGGGCGCGTGGGAGGAGTGTGTCTTGCAAAGACGGGTAGCAGAGATTGCCCACTGCCATCCTGTGTGGCAGGAGAGGGTGGCAGGCCCTGTACGGGGCGGCAGGGCAGGGCCCGGGCCAAAATGGCACCTGCCAAGAAATCATGGCAAATCCTCCGTTCCTCCCCCGCTGGTGCCACATGCCCCATAAACACGCACGCGCGTTCCCAGCTGCGTYGCACAAGGCCCACAAGTCTTTTCTTGCCTCCTTGCCCCTGGCAGGACGGTCAGGAGGAAATCGAGCAGCATGAAGCGCCTCTCTCCTGGCCCCAGCACCCAGACCACCTATTACAGCGAGTCAATGATGAGCGAGTCCTACCTGGGGGGCAACAGAGGGCTCTCTGCCCTGGGCAGCTCAGGGTTTGACGACGGCCTGGACAGCAGCAGTTACTGGGGTGAGCGGCTCCTCCCGCAGCGGCCAGCCTGGGCAGCCCCTCAGCCGGCGGGCGCAGTGCCAGCCAGGCCGTCACCTTTTGGGGAGCTCAGCAGTGCTGGTTTCTCAGAGCGGCTCCCTGTTTTTGGGGCAGGTGGGGAGCTCTCAATGAGGAGAAGAAGAGGCACAGGGGATACAGAGTCCAGTAAAATCAACGGGCTGGTGGAAAGCAAGACGTACGACACCTATGCCTCTTCGTCCGGCTACTCCTCGGAAGATGACTATGCCGGTAGGGATGCGCCAGCCCCTCTGCAGTGACAGGGAGAAAGCTGGCAGGAGCCATCTTCCAGCTGAGACCAGCTTTCACCAGAATCCCTTGGTGAAACCCAAGGCTGTGAACCCCGCTTGGTGACTTACTCCCTCTCGTCCTCCTCTCCCTGCAGGTCACTTTTGTTCAGGCCAGAGCAGCTCTGGGTCGGGGCTCAGGAGTGCAGCCTCCAGGGTCGGCTCCTTCCTCTGGCACGTGGTCACCTCTCCGGGTGAGTGTGGGGCCCGGGGGTGGTTTCTCACGGCAGCTTGCTTCCTTGTGGGCATCTGCCCTCCCCACATGACCACGTGCAGTCTTCCCTGCTCAGGTGGAGGGTTTTTTTCCCCCCCTTAAATGTCACTAACAAAAGAAACAGAAGTTTAGAGAAAGGTACGTGCATCAGTGGAAGGGTTTTGAATGCTGTTGGAGGGATCTGTGCCTGTGTGAGGGAGGTGATGGTAAAAGTGCAAGTGCAGCCGCTGGGCGAGCGTAAGGGTTGTTAGCAGAGCCGAATGACGGGGTGTGGATGGGGGAACTGAACTATGTCGTCCCCTCCACGTGAGTTACTGGAGGGAGAGGGCAGAGCGCTGTATGGTCATTGCGCGTGCTTGTATCTAAGCTGACCGGACATACTTAAAGCATTTGGTGTCTTCTGCTCTTTGCAAGACCGAGATGGAGTGCAAGAGGGGTCGCCCTGCTGCCAGAGCAGCAATGAGGCTGTAGTCGGCACCGCCAAAGCGGGTTGTCCTCCTGCCCTCTCCTCCCCTCGGGAGCGCTGCTGGGGAGAGCAGGAGCAGCCTGGAGGTCAAAGGGGATGTCCCTGCTGGGATCCCATCTGAGGGCTGATCTCTCTCTCTCTCTCTTTGCAGTCCAGTTCCTGGGGTGGTTGCTCTCGTGGGTCAGAGCCGCGTGGCACCGCTTCACTGGCATGGTTCCCTTGCTGGATGGCGTCACCTCGAGGAGGTGAGTGTGGCGGTGATGCCAGCCTGGGGGGAGCAGGTTAGCGGGTGATGGGACCCCAGGGAGGCGGGGGGGACCCACAGACCCCTGGCACGCTCTGAGGGCTGGGATTGGCGTTTGCCACCGAAGCCAGGCTGGGGTTTTTTTTGTGGAGCTCCCCCTACCGATCCCCCATTTCTGGCTCCAGTCCAAAGGAAGGCCACAGATGGGAGAAGGCAGCTGCAGTAATACAGGCTCCTCTTTCTTCTCGGATCTCCAGACGCTATTCGGGTCTGAAGAAGTTCCTGCTGCTGCTGCTGCTGCTCCTCTTGCTCCTTGCTGCAGTCGCTTACGGTAAGTCAGCCGGGGTTTGAGGCTGTCTGTTTTCTCTGCCCTGCAAAAGCCCTTCTGTCCCGCCCCAAGTGGCAGGACAGCGCAGTCGTGCTGGGGGGCTCAGGAGAGCTGTCATCCTGCTGCCATGTGAATGGCAGAGCCCAAACCCCGGCACATGGGGAGGGAGGGTGCACGGGAACAGAGGGCCGCCAGCTCAGTGCTCCTGGTACCTTGCTCCTGGCGCCTTGTCACCCCTGCCCCAGAGGCCACCTGATGAACCTTGGTGGTGGTGGACTGCTAGTCTGAACCCTGCTATGGCCTGTTCTGGACCCACCACTTTAACCAGCTCATCTCTCTGCATTGCCAGGGGCTTGGTATTTCTACCCATATGGACTGTCAACACTCAGCTTCCCTGCGTTTTTGTGGGGATCTGCAAAAGTTTCATCCTCTGCCTCTGGGGGAGCTGATGTGCCCGCGGCTCGGGATCTGACCGCCTTTGATCAGGTAAGGGCTGGGGAGCAGCTGCGCAGCTGCTGGGGCGGCCCTGGCGCAGGGCTCCCCCAGTGCCTGCGAGCCCTGGCGGGGTGGGTGCTGCGTGGGAACACCTGGGACTGCACGGTCCGGCCTCCGCTATGGCCGTGTCAGCCCCCTCGGCTCTCTGGGCATCCCTGGCCAGGATGAGGGAGAGCATCTGCCCTCTCCTGGGAAGCAGCAGATGAATGAAAACCATCCTTTGGGACTGGCAGGTCTCATGCTCCTTTGCCAGGGGATGTGCTGGTCCCTCTGGAGCAGGCAGGACCCCAGGGGTTGGTGCTGTGTGGGGGAGACTTTTGTCGGACCATGCTTCCCTTTGCCGTTGCAGGGGCAGAGCAGGGAGCACCAGCTCCTGGCGCGGTTTCAAGCCCTGGAGAAACGCTTCAAGGTGCTGGAGGCTGAGGCATCGCGGTGGGAGCTGCAGAGGGGGGCCGTGGCGGCGGGGGGTGAGCTGAAGCAGGGGGACGTCCTCACGCTGCTGGAGGGGCTGGTGAGCCACCGGGAAGAGGAGCTGAAGGAGCACGTCCGCAATGACATGGCCGCGCATGTCCAGGTGAGGGGCATGGGGACCGTCCCGGCCGGCTGCACTCGCCACCCGCCCCGTGCTGGCGGGCGGCTGCGGGGCCCAGGCGAGGGGATTGCGCGTGGCCGGGCTCTCACGTCTCCTCCGCACCCTGCAGGACGAGCTGGGCGCCCTCCGAGCCCAGCTGCAAATGGATTTAAACGGGCGCCTGGGGAAGATCACTCAAGCCTCTCAGGTAAACAGCTGAAACCTTGCTCCCAAAAACTTGGGGAGGGACGGAGGGGACCAACCATATCTTGGAAGCAGGATGCACCCACTCCGGGTGCCGGCAGCCAGACTCGCAGTGTCGGTGGGAATCTGCTGCCGGGGTTGTCTCTGCCCAGGAGCGGGGTGGCGGGGATGGGAAACACCATGGGGAGCTGCATTCGCGCCCCAGCTGAGGAAGGTCTGAACCAGGCTTTTAATGTCAAGTGTCCATGGGAGCCGAGCGGCATTCCCTGCAGCACAGCTGCTGGGAAGCAGGGCAGCGCACGCCGCATCTGTGCCTGGGAAGGGAAGAGGGGTGCCAAGACACCAGAAGGAGCAAGGTCATTGGGGTATCCCAGCAGCCATGGGGCCGTTTCGGTTCCCTCGTCCTGCTGGGTCTCCTAGCAGAGCAGCTCTGTGTACCTGCAGGAAGCAGCCCTGGCTGCCATGAAGGACAGGGAATGGGCTGGTTTTGGTGCAGCTCTGTAATTCCTGTGTCCTGACGTGATTTTGCTTAACTTCACGTGCTCATTGCAGATCTCACCCTTGTGGTTTTGTTTCCCTTGTGACTGTTTTGGCAGGAGATGGAGGCCCGCTTGTTCGAGCTGAATTCAGAGTGGCAGAGGTACTGTTGGCCATCTGGGCAGAGCTGCTTCTCACCACGACTTGTCCTCCCCTACAGAGATTTGCATCTTGTATTAGGGGCAAACAGATAGTAGGGCGAAATTGCCATTGCAGAGCTTAGGGAGGGTTTCCAGCTCTGGCTTGAGGGAGGTAAGAGAGGTTGAAAGGCGCAATGTTAAGGGAAAAGGAGGAAGGAACATGTGGTGAGGTCAGCAAGAGAGAAAGTGCCCTGGCTAGCAGCGCTGCCGCAAGGGAGATCGCAGTGAGTGATGGTGGCAAAGACTTCACCTGGAGTCACGGCGCAGAGGCCGGGGTGCAGGGGAGCGCAGGTAGGAGCAGTCCCGAGGCTGGGAGCTGTAGCTGGTGGGGGAAAAGGCCCCTCCTGGTGTGCGGAGGGGAGCTGGGATCGTCCATTGCTGGCAGCCAGGCTGCAAATCCCCATCAGTGCCGGTGGCTCTCTGAAGGGACTGTGCCAGGATCTCGCCTGCCGCGCTGCCCAGCTGGCCCTAATGCTTTTGTTGTGTTTTCTSTCTTTTTGGCGGTGGTGCAGCTCCACGCAGGAGGGCCTGAGGGGGAGCTTCCAACAGGAGATGGACAAACTGGAGCGGGAGCTGGCGGGCCTGAAGAGGGAGCTGGCACTCCTGAAATCGGACCAGGAGGTGATGGGGAAGCACATGGAAGTGATGCTGGAGCAGATCAAGGGAGTGCGGACTGACGTGAGTCCCTGATCCTTTGCAGCGGGTCTGGTCTGTCCCATCTCGGGGCTGCCTGGGTTTTTAGAACCAGTGTTCCCAGGGGAACCAGCCCCCTTGCAGATAGGTACCAGGGCCCCTGCAAAGCCCGTGCTGCGAGATGAGGCATCTCTGCCTGGGGGCTGAGCTCTCACCTTGCTGCTTTCAGGTGGAAGCGCAGTTCCCAGCCTGGGTCAGCCAATTCTTGTCGCAGCCCCGGTGGGATGGGGCAGCCAGCCTCTTCCTCCAGCGGGAAGATTTGCAAGCTGAGCTCCAGGCACTGGAGCGCAAGATCCTTGCCAAAGTCTTGGAGGACCGGAGGCTATCAACACGGGATGCCCAGGCTGGCATTGGAGTGGCCCTGCAGCAAGGGGGAATGGTGGGAGTGACGGAGGACGTGAGTATTTGCCTGGGCCTCAGGGACATGGCAGCACCTGTGGGCACTGAAGGGGCCGTGCCCCATTTCATGTGTGTGAGGGGGGCTGGCACACATGCCTGGGCAGATAGTGGAGCCGTGGGGACAGCCCTTATGACTGGGACACCACTCCTGGGTGTACAGATGGGTGTTGGAGTAAGCTGGGATGTGCTATGTGAAGATGGGATTAGGGCTGGCAAATTAAATGTGTCTTCCTCTTGCCCTTTGCTGTCTTCCTTGCTGTCAAAACCTTGGCTGGAGGTTGGTGTCCAGTTGCCAAAGATGTGTGCTTGCTTTTGTGTCTTAGTGTGAGCAAGTTCTCCAGTATCAAAAGCTTCCAGTGGGGGTGGCTGGGGTTAAGATGTTGCTGGGACTGGGGCAGACTCCCAGCTCTGTAAAACCATGGCCTTGCAGGAAGAGTTTGTGCCCCTGCTGTGTCCCTCCACTGCTCATTGGACATGATTCCCTCCCCTGACCCCCATGAACATCTCTTTTTCTTGCCTCTTTAGACTGATTTCTTGTGGCAGGGAGCTTGTCTCAGCATGTATCTGACAGAGCCTGGCAGGACATGCTCTAGGTTTTAGTAAAAGTGCTTTCTTAATAATGCCCAAACACCCTCCTCCCTAAAGACACAACTTTTTAATGGAGAAGGCTGGTCTGGGAAGCCCTCTAGACAAGATTGTGCATCTTCCCCTAAAGAGAAGGCAGCTCTGAAGTGGTGGCTGCTGGGTTGTTCTGTGAGTTTGAGCCTGTGCCTTGAAGGTAGTGAGGGTGAGGAGGGGAGAGGAAGAAGAGGCAGCCAGGGTCTGCCTCTGCTTGTGCTGGCAGATCCCATGAGGAAAGAGCACTCCCATGGGATGTGACATTTCTCCCTTCTCTGCTCTGCTGCCAGCTTGCTCTTGGCTGTGTCTGTGCAGCTGCCCAGCCTGCTCTCCTACCCTGAGAAGGGGTGGAGGTGGCAGTATCAGCACACATGCAAGCCTCTAGCTGTCTGAAAACCTGAGTCTGGTGCTCAGGTCATTAGTGCTTGCACCAGGGAGATGTGGGGAAAGAAAGAGGAGTGAGGACGCTAGGCCTGGCGTGTTCCTGCTCGTGTGTCATTCACCCAAAAGCCAGGCAGGTGCCCAGCAAGGTTTCCATGGCCGGGATGAGATGCTTGCAAACAGCCCTGTGGCGCCTCACTTACCGCCATTCTTTGCAGTGATGCAGAGTGATTTTTGGGGGGCAAAGCATTTTAATTGAATGATACCACAGGAAAAAAATGAGTCTGTTCTGAAAAGATTTGTTGGCAATTCTCTGCGGAGGACAATGGAGAGAGGCATAAAGGGGGATTAACAGCAGATACTCTCCCACAGTCCACGCAGGCCTCACGCATGCTATAAAGTTTAGACCCCAAACTGTGATGCTGGATCCCATCTCTTGGATTCAGTTCCTGAAGGATATATCTATTTCTTGTTTGTGTATCTGGGGAAAGCAGAAGCTCTTTCCTGGGATACAGTGACCTTTTTGACCTCGTGCGGTCCTGGTTGCTTTGTGAAAAGGTCTTTGCCCCGGGGGAAAACAAATGCCCGTGGTGTGTGTGCCCGGGTGCGCATCTGGCCCTGGATGCATCAGGTTGGGGGCACAGGGAGGACAGGGTGCCCTTGCCAGCCCTTCAGCCCTCTTGTGTCCTCTGCTCCTCTTGCAGCAAGTGCATCTCATTGTGAACCAGGCCCTGAAGCGCTACAGCGAGGATCGCGTGGGGATGGTGGATTACGCGTTGGAGTCGGCAGGTAGGCAGGGGGGCTCTCGCCCTCTCAAGAGGGCCGTGGCAGTGTTTCTGCGGGTGTCTCTCGGTGACCCACAGCATGGCCAAGCACTGAGACTCGCGGGGAGGAGAGTGCTGGTCTGAAACACATCAGGGAGCTGGTGTATTTAGTGCAGTGTGATGGGGATGAGCTTGGCCAGGCTGTAGGAAGCTTTTTGGCTCTTGTATTATGAGCTATACCTGGGAAACGCTGTCCCAGCTTCCCTCCTGCAGTGCCGGCACACACAACATGCCCAGTGTCGCGTGGCTGGCGGCTGCAGCCTCACCTCCTGCCTTTCCCTTTCCGTGCCAGGGGCCAGCGTCATTAACACCCGCTGCTCGGAAACCTATGAGACCAAGACAGCGCTGCTGAGCTTGTTCGGGATCCCCCTGTGGTACCACTCGCAGTCCCCGCGGGTCATCCTGCAGGTGAGCACCTTAGGGAGCAGGGCAAGGGCCTCCACCGCCCCTGTGGGATTTGGGCTGTTCCGTCACTTGAGTGAGCTCATAAGGCCCTCTCCTCCTTTCCTTCCCGAGTCRCCTGCTCTCTCTGTCCCCCTCCCCAGGGCCACTCGTACCCCTCTTCCTCACCTTTCACTGCGCTGGCATCTTGGGAGGTGCCTGTTTTCCACACATCATGTGGAGGAGAATAACTCCTGCTGTCCCCAGGAAAGCAGAGGGAGGACTGGAAAGAGAGAACTGGGTGCACAGGTTCCTGTGCAGTTTTTACAGTGTTTTATTGCAGTGGTTATATGTGCTGATCTCACACACGGGGCAGTTTGCAATCAGGCTGCCCGTGTCATGGTGTTTGCTCAAGCTCGCCTGGGGCGGCAGCRTGCAATGCTGCAGCCTTCCAAAAGTGATGATTGCTGTGTAAGGCTGGAGCACTACTTAAGCTGGCAGGTAGGGCTGTTTCCCCCGTGGCAGGTACTGAGCATGCAGGTGTAAAAAGCAAGCGGCAGGCCTTGAATYGCCCTTCTCTGCGGCTACCGGGTTCCCGCCTGGGACTGTCTCACCTTGAGGTGGGCGCAGAGGGCATTCGCTAGCCGAGGGCCGGCCTGGCCCTCGTCCTTCCCTGCATGCTGTGAATAAAGGGGACTTCCTTTACAGCAGCTTAGAAAGTTGCTTTGGAGCAGCATAACCCCTCACATTCTATCGTGCAGTTAATAGCTGCTGTGCCTCTTTCTAGAGGTGTCTGCATCTTGTAGGCTATAAATATGTCCATACAGAGCCTGTAAAATGCTCCAGGGTGAGGCAGCCTAGATAACAGTGGGGGAAAAAAAGTGTTAATGGTAGTAACCTTCCTGCTGATGCCTAAGAGCTGGTGTCTTATTCCCATGTGCGTAGCCAGACGTCAACCCTGGGAACTGCTGGGCGTTTCGTGGATCCCAGGGGTTTGCTGTCATCCGCCTCTCCAGCCCCATCCGTCCCACAGCCGTGACGTTGGAGCACATCCCGAAAGCCCTCTCGCCCCAGGGGACCATCCCCAGTGCTCCCAAGGACTTCACTGTCTACGTGAGTATCCCTGTCTGGACCCAAGGGAAAAGGTGGAAACTTGGGGACTCTGCAGGGGATTGCAAGAAGTTGATGTGTTTGAGGATGGGAGACAAGGAGAGGGGATGATGCTGCAGAAATTGGGTGAGAAGTGAGCTCCGTACCTGGCTGTGGAGTGCTCTAGGAGGGGGTGGATTTTATCCTGGCAAGGATAAGTAAGCAACACTTGGGGAAGGAGAGAGAGGGGGAAGCGCAAGGCTCAGGGAAAGATTTTGGGGTGCAAGGGGTTCTGGGGAGTACTTGCAGGGAGAGGGAAGTGAGTAGATATAACTCTTGGTCTTTCCCCCACCCCTCCCCACTGGTCCCTGTTCCTGTTTGTGTGTTTTGGCT
Organism: Apteryx rowi; assembly: GCF_003343035.1. Lineage (NCBI taxonomy): Eukaryota > Metazoa > Chordata > Aves > Apterygiformes > Apterygidae > Apteryx > Apteryx rowi. Next base: position 85,846 of record NW_020449897.1, read on the forward strand.
TGGAAAAGCAGGTGTGGTATCTAAGCGCACTTGTGTCTCCATCTCCCACTTCTGCCCCAGACTCTCTGATCACCTCACGTTCTCCCTTCCTGCCTCCCTTCCCCTTTTTGCTTGCTCCCCTTAGGGTTTGAAAGAGGAAGGAGAAGAGGAGGGCGCTCTCCTCGGGCAGTTCACGTACAACCATGATGGCGATCCCATCCAAACGTTTTACTTCAAGGTAAGGTGTGGGAGTGGTGCAGGAGCTCTCCAGCCAGGCTGAGCCCCCAGAGGAGAAAACTGGGCAATGGTGTTGGTGGATGCCAGGTTGGAGCATTTGAGGGGCATGAAGCCATCCGAAACATGGCTGATTGGTCCTTGGAAGATTCGCCCGTGGAAAATCGCTGTTCAGGCTCCTGTCATTCTGGGAGGGGATGTTGCAAGCTTTGCTCCTGTACATGGGTTCCTGGCCAGCTCGCATTCCTGGCAGTGACTGTTGCACCCCAAGTTTGAGAGACRTTCGCCCCTATCTCAAGGGCTCAGATGCATGTTTCCCTTCCTGCCATGAGATATCTCCGCTCTCCCCTCTTGCTAAGGGTGAAGACATGTTCCAGCTGGTGGAGCTCCGGATATTGAGCAATTGGGGTCACCCCGAGTATACCTGCATCTACCGCTTCCGTGTGCACGGGGAGCCAGCGCACTGATCCCCCCCGACCAGCCGCCCTGGGTTCTGCACAGGCAGCGTGGGACGATGGCGCAGGGAGGATGCTGCCTGGGAGGAGAACGAGAGAGAATTTGTCTATTTTTGCCACTTCTCACATAAAAATCCTGGGAGGCGCAAGCAGCCACCCTGGAGAACTTGTTCCCCTTCAGCTTTTCTGTGCTGCCGCTTGCAGAGGGGAAGAATTTGTATTTAGGGGAGAGGACTGTAGTCTTCAGCGGATGGGGTGGTAAGACAAGAGCATCCTATGTGGGTCCTAGCATGGCCCGGGTTATTTTCAGCACGTATCGGACACTTCAACTTTTTAAGCTAATTTTTTACTGAGTCTGTGCAGTCCACATGTCCCCTTTTTCCCCACCTCCTTTCTGATGGTGCGTGTAACCTTCCCATGGCTTTTGGAAGGTGTATGTAATTTTGTATTCCGCTTCATGCGGGCTTGGGCACATTACCGTGTACGGGGCCTCGGTGACTGGCTTGGGGCCGTCGGAAGAGGTGGGGAGCATGGCACAACCAACAAGTCTCGCGTTGCTGTCGCCTCCCTTCTGCTTGGGGTGTTTTTTCTGCCTCGGCGTTGGGTCACTGAAGAGCCCAAGGCCTTTAAAACCGGATCGGCAGAGGGGAAATAAGGCAGTATTAATGAAGTATTATTATAAAACTAAAGATTTGGGGGAGGGAAAAGTGAAGAACCTGTGGGTTGTGAAGCCAGCCCCAGCACTGCGATCCATCCATGCCAGACCCCCGGCTGTGTTTTCGGAGACGTGTTGTGCCTCCTGCTGCTGGCAGGTGTTGCTGGGCCTCCGCGATGCACGAGGCTGGCGGCCAAAAGCAACAGGAGTCCTGTATCGCTCGTGTGCTGGTGTGCGTGGGGGCACGTGTCCCACCGGTCCGTTTGGCTCCCAGCTGTTAAGCGCGATGATGCTATTGAAAACTCCCGTCATTTGCTTCCCCTTTTGGGTTTGTTCTGTTTTTTCTAAGGGGGGAGGGCTGGTTTGAGGTTAGGGTGTCGGGGCTTTTTTTTTTTTTTTTTTTTTTTTTTTTTTTTTTTTTTTTTTTAAAATAAAAAAAAATTTTTTTTTTTTTTTTTTTTTTTTTTTTTTTTTTTTGTAATAACAAAGGAAAAAAATCTTTTTTCCATGCAATTTCTACTTAACCGGAGAACGTTCTGTTATGTGGTACCGCTCAGGCGAGTGGCTTAGATTCAGAGAGGGCTAGAGCTTTACTTAGTGTGAGAATAGTGCACACAGTAAGATAAACTAGAATAGGATGAGCAGAGCTGTTTAAAACTTGGGCCTTGAGCCGAAGTGCTTGATAGCTGGGTTTGGGAAGACAATGTCCGTCGCGGACTGCTGCTGGGCAAGATGCCATCAGCTGCAGCGTCTGCCCCAGCGTCCTTGGAGAAGAGGTGCCCGGCAGAGCTCGCCGGCAGGGTGCTGGGGTCGCTCCTGCCTTCCTTACTTTGGAGGACGCCCTCCAAGGTTGTAACCCGCGAGGTGCACGGGCAGCTTGTGTCTGTGACCACTTGTCCATAGATGCATCTGTATATAGGCAACTGTACATAGGGAGCGGGACCTGCCGTCCCTGTGCTCTGTATGGCTTTCTCCAGACGTATCCAGGCTGATGACTGGGAGATGGGGCAGAGAGAGAAGACCRCCTGCCAGGGATTGCACCCCCCTGTAGAGTGCAATCACTGCACATGGCCTGAGGGGAATGGAACAGTAAACACCCAACTGGTAGTACGTAGCTTTTTGAAGTGTGGTGACACTGGCTCACGAGGAAGTAGTGCGGAGGAGACTGCGCAAGGCCTTGGGGCCAAGGAGGGCATGGAGAGGCAGCATGCCCTATGCCAGCCTGCTCACCTGTGGGGCAGCAGTTGGTGCTGAGCCGCTCGTGGTAGAGGTGCTTGGCTTGTTGAGGCCACAGCTCTGCAAAGGGCCTGTGTGTCTGGGGTAGAGGCAGGGGGAGCCTGGGGCATGTAATGCTTCTTCTTGCCCCTCTCAGGAGTATGCTTGCACCTGCAGGCTGTTAACTGTTGGGGGGCAGCGGGGTCCCCCCTCACTTGCATCGCTCAGAGCTGCCTCCCACCAGCTCCTGCTGGCAGAAGGCTGGTGTGGGCTGACCCCCTTCCTCCTGGGAGGACTTGCTCTCCCTCCTGCTTTCTCCTTGCCCAACCTGCTGCTGGGCATTGGCCCAGCTCCCCAAGCAGAGGTCAGGGCTGGCACAGAATGGGGAGGCCTTGTCTGAAGCAGGCACCTAAATCCTGCCCCTGCCTGTGGTTCAATGTGGGGAGGTGCAGCAGACTAGAGAGGAAGGGGTCTCACTTTCAGCCACAGGGGCCTTCCCTGCATTAATGTGTGCCACAGCCATCTGGCCACTCCACCTCCTGGCCGCACGCAGCGTGTGTGGTCCTTAGTTCAGCTTACGTTCTTGGATAGTGTTTATAACACCCCTATTTGATTGTCTTTAGTTGAAAGAAAAGCTTAAGGACTTGTATTTATTATTTCAGCCCTGTTTGTTGCTGGCATCATCTTCCCCAGGCAATGCAAGCACTGGTGGGAAGCAGGAGGAATTGGTTCCTGCTCTGGTCTTTCTGCTTGAAACAGTGGGGCAAAGGGACATGGTGGAGGGGAAAGAGCTGAGGAGGTTTCTCCCATCAGCATGCCCTGATTTTTGTCAGCCAGGTGCATTGAGTCCTGCATGCTTTTACTGCTAGCCTGAGGGGCTGAGAGAGGTGGCAGCACTGCTTTTCTGAATGGGTCTTCTCGTTCCAAGAAAGCAAACCAATGTGCATGTCAGGTGGAAGGGCAGGGCATGGTCCCACTTCCAAAATTATCCCTTAGACTCTCTTAGAGCGTCACAGGCCTCTGCTGCCAGGAGAAGGCAGACCCACAGCCAGATCCAGAGGAGATAAATTCTATCCTATATTGAGCTTAGACAACTTTTGGCAGCTACAGCCAAAGTTATTTTAAACTTGCCTACAGCTGCCTGCTTTGCCTTGGAGTCATGTCTCCTGTTAGTGCCCTGTGTGCACAGAGTTAGACTGCTGTGAATGCCTAGACCTGTCCTAGGCTTGGCAGAGCTGTTTCTGTATTTTATCTAATGAGAAACAGTGCTGGTACACAGAGATGAAACGCTCCTTCTTTACCAGGGTTTCTGTATCTTTCTGAGCAAATACCATAACCACTAGGCTATAAAGCCATTTTTCTCATATCCCTTCTGGCTCCCTGGCCCATGGTCTCTTTCCTTGCACAGTTTGGACAGTCAGGGTGGAGAGCACATGCCTAAGAAAAATGACCTTTTTATAAATAAGGCACCCTGGTGAGAGGTAGGAAAATGGGGCCTCTTTCCCCTGAGGATGGAGTTGGAGCAGGGCCTCTACTCCTTCTGAGGCTGTGTTAACCACTAGCCAAGGGGCAGGGAGCCCCATGCTTTAACAGAAGGAGCTTGCTCATGTCCTGTGATGATGAAAGGAAAGGTGGGTCCCTGCAGGAGAAAGCTCAAAGTCTCTGCCAGTTGGCGGTAGAACACCCTGGAGACAGAACTGAGAGGAAATCCTGTCTTCTATGTGTCTCTCTCTAGCAGTTAGTGCTGATCTTAGGGCCCTCCCTGTGCTGACAGGGTTGGGGTACCTGGTTGGGCATGCTGAGCTTGGGCACTGAAAGGTTAAGTGCAGTTTTTCAGGCTCTAAGCTCTGTATTTGATCTGGACTGCAGCGCGAGCAACCACACAGAGTCCCCACCCAGCTGCCTTTCCAGCAGCAGCTTGCAATATTTCTGTAACCTTTTTCCTGCACTCTACAGCAGCAAGGGAGAAGAGGGCATGTAATACTGCTGTGTCAGCCTGGTGCATCTCCTAGCCCAGGGCTATTTAAGCCCAGTGCTGATGATACACAAGATGAACACAGCGAGACAAGAGAAATGAAACAGCTGTCAGAGCAGACTTCCCTTATTTACTCCCTTTGCCTCCTTTATTTTCCCTCATTCTTGGTTTGTCTTATACAAGTGTTTAAACTAGCCCTGCATAAATGGGCGGTTACAGGGTAGGAGATGAATTCGTATTGGATTTTGTAGCCTGTTGCAAATGCTGCATTGTTTTGTTGATTTTATTTTTTATCAACAGATTGTAATTTATGCCTATGCAAAAAAAAAAAAGAAAAATAAATTATATCAAAACTGTTGATAGCCTTTTAGGTGTTTTGCAGGTGCATTTGCTGGTGAGAATGATACACATCCAGCAGATACAGCTATTCTTGTAGTTGTGCAAGATTCCAGCTGTTGCTTTTCTCAAGGTTTTAAATTTCTTTTCTGAAACTTATTGCAGAGCCTATAACCAACAAGTAGTTGCCTCCTGAACGGATAAACCTCCTGCCCTACTCCTACCAAATCCTTACTTTCCAGCATGACCTACTGCTTCTAAACCACCATAAGGAAACAGGCTTGCCTAATGCCAGTTTGACCAAGGAAGTTCAAGCTAACCCGTCAAAGAGGCGTTACCTTATTCACACGTGAACACTGCTAAATATTCACACTGCCTCCAGATTCTAGGTCAGTAGTTTTCACCTTGTGATGTGGCAGTCTCTGGAATGCAAATAGTGCTTGGAAGCACTCTTCCAACCTTGAATTTCTTGGGACACCTAAATCAAACAGCASCATCCTGGAGGACTCAAAATAGGCTTCTTCTTGCAGGGGTCTGGGTCTGTGACAGACCATAGCCATGCAGCAGCTATGACACTGACTCAGCTGCTGCCCCAGCCTTTGGTATCCAGGTTGCAATCCCCATTTACTTTGTGACCATGCTCTGTGTTTGGAGGGAAGGCACAGCTCTTGTGCTAGGGTGAAGTCTTCACTCAGCACTTTTCAGGCATTCCCTGTAGCACTCGCCTCTATCCACCTGGCACAGTGCTTACAACAGGAATTGCTAAGCTTAGAGTTTGTCATGCTGAACACAAAGGCCCAGCTATGGTGCACACTCAATCCATCCCACAGTGCCCAAGACAGTTCTGGATGCCACTCTGTCCTCCACCTTGTCACAGGCAGGAGCTGAACCCAGCTGGGCAGTGAAGAGGCATAAATGAGGCTTGGGTAACAGGCAGGTTGAGGACAAGGCTTGACACAAAGCACAATTAAGGTTAGCTATACATTACTCTTTTCCTTAACACAGAATATAAATTACTCAGCAGCAGGCTGAAAACAGGTGAGAAGGAAGTACTTTATACTCAGATTAAGGAAGTTAACCAGGAGTATAAAAAAATGGCTACAAAAAGGGAAACAGACTGACTCTGGGAGGCAAGGGAAGTCCCACCAGTGTCTACCTGAACAGGATGGGCCAGAGGCAGACTCCACATCAAGGGATTTCCAGCAATTCCTCAGAGGAAGGCCATGCTAGAGGAAGGCTTATTCTGTACYGGACACTGTCCTCACTGGTTCTCCCTGGGAGGAGGAGGGCCACAGAAAAACAGGGTGGGGAGCAGGGGAGGGGGGGCATCAGGTTATATGGACAGCCAATGAAAAGAGATGGGGCACTGGGTGGTGAGGAGCAAGGGCTCAAGTGCAAGCACCCAGGGATAGCAGACACGTTGCTGGAGGTGTGCTCTCCTCCCCATAGGTGCCTGCAATGCCAGATATAGCAGAAGGACAGGGGCTGCATGGACCTTTGGTCTGGCTACCATCAGCTCCCAGGCCAACACTTACCAGTGTTAGGAAAGGCAGGAAAAGCCTTCGTGAACCACTTCTTTGAGATCAACCGAGGAAGCAGGAAAAGGCCAGTGCCAAGCTCTGGAGAGTCCCACTGTATTTACAGAAACAGGTGAGGTGCAGATCACTGTGAGGGCCCACTGAGCACAAGTTTATACAGGCAGTAAAAATGCTGTGCAAAACCTCCATCCTGTAGTAAGACAAAGTGTCTCAGCTGGAGCTGGCCCCAAATGATTTGCTATGGCAGTGCTTTACACACACACAAAGCATGCAGGAGTTCTCATTTCACCACTTCACCGCCAAGAAGCGCTAAACCTTAAGCAAAATAGAAGCTGTAGGGACTGTGCAGAGGATCAACTGCAGCACTCTTGTGGAAGTCACTCCCTTGCCTTCACTACAAATGCAGCCTCCTTTCATATCCAGCAGAGGAGTGTGGTGCCAGACAAGCACTCTGGTTCTGGCTTTCAGTGTGAATGCTGCAAGCACTGGTTATCCAGTGGGACAAAAAGCAACAAGACATATTTTAACTTCAAACAAACTTTTTTAAAATTTATTTTATAGATCACATCAGCCTGAGTGATCTTTGAATGCTGGTCACAAAAGAGAGATCACACCACCTCCTTCACATGAACTGAAGTAAATCCTCTTCTAGTCTCGGCAGTCTCCTTCATTTGGAGCACAAGGAATGGAGAAAGAGAAAACTGCCTGGAGCTCTCTGCTCCCCGCAGAAGCAGAGGGCAGTGAAATCAGATGCAGTTTGATGCTGCTACAGAGCCAGAACATAAATGGACCAAGCCCTCATGCTCTGCTAGCCACACTTCACACCCCCTCACAATGTGGGTGCTATTAGTGTTGTAGCCGCCTATAGTTCCCCCCCAGGAGGGCACTGGTATTTAGGCACATAGCTTGGAAAGGACTGTCTAATCTCCCTACTTCCACCAATGCTCAGTCCACTACAGTCTCTAAGGCAAAGTACTCTCATCTCCAATCCATATTCCTCACCTCTCCCACATTGCTTAATGCTTTTGGAGTGATATACTGGCATCAAGACATGCTCTCTCTCCCCAGAGCCTTACAGCCTATTCTTGCTCAGCTGGTTTTAAAACCCATCTCAAATCACAAGACGAAAGGGAATGAACTCCCTACTTCTGGTAATTGCCACAGAGGGAAACAGGAACAACCCTCTAAAGAGGGGCAGAAACTTTAAAGTCTTCCCCTAATCAAAAGCATTTCATTGGAGGAGACCCTCAAACAAAGAAACTGAGGCTGACTGCACATGCAGTGGAGAGCAACAATTTGCTTATACTACCATCTCCTCCCTCAAGACATTAATACACTCCCATTGCTCACCACAAGCCTGCAGAGGATAAGCCTTGTCCTGCAGGGAGCAAAGTGAAGAGGCAGGGATAGAAGAAAAGAGGTAAGAACAAGCAGGGAATTGATCACTCACAGAGCCTRGGGTTAAAAGACATGATACTGATATCAAGTCAATTCATACAGTGTCCTTGCGGGGCCTTCCTGAAGAAGCCAGAACTTATTTAAAAAAAATAAAATGAAAGTAAGAAAAATTACCACACACTTCCAAAGCTGAAAGTACTTTTTTAAAGTTTGGTACCAATTCATCATTGCCCTCTTTGTCCAAGAGGAGAGATGACAAATCCAAGGTAGGAGTTGTCATGGCATGGTTTGGCCAGTGAGTTCCAGAAGAGAGGTGGGAAATCTTGGAGTAGGCAAAGCTACAGGAAGGTAACATTTGCCTGCTGCCTCTGTTCTGTATATTCCCACCTGTGATCACTGTCCGTCAAGGTGAGAAGGCTCTTCCTCTGACTCAAGGGACRGACTAAGTGTTCCTGCACCATATTCTTAATACTGTTAATTGTGCTGCCACAGCCTTGAGGGGCAGGTAGGATTTGCTCCARTACGCACTGAACAGACAACAGGAAAAGCAGCAGGGTGGAAAGGGGAACAGGATGGGTAAATGACTTCCTATTTAATCCTGTCTCTAATTAAAATCTTAACTGCTCTTAATGTATTTGAAGATATTTGGTATAGGATACGTCAGCTTAAGATCAAGAACTGCTTTCCAGTTTCACTCTTAAACCTTCATCTGATGAATTTCCTTACCTTCAAACTTCAGTCACTACAACATTAAATTAACCCACTTAACAGTTTAAGATGGGGAGAGTCCAGAACATACTTGGCACAGGACCATACAGGTGAGGAATCAATGCCATATGAAGCCATCCTAGGCAACATGTTTTAACACTTGCAAGCCTGAAATTTCAGGTGTTTGACAGCCCCTGGATCTGAGACAGCATATAGGAAAGAGCAGCAAGTCCTCTAGACAGAGTGATATGAGGGAGGAGGGAGGCAGCTAACTGGCTCTTCTCAGTTCTATTCAGACTCTCCTTGCATCTTCATGCACACAAAATATAATAAAAACTAATAAGAATAAAAACTAAGCTCATGATGTAAAAAAAATGTGTTGACAGGGGGAGGAGGAAGGTGTCAGTTGCTCAGTTCTGTGTGTCTTATCACCTTCATTAGCTTATAAGTTATGTTCCTCTCTCATTTCCTTTGGGGAGGAGGGAGGAGATTCTTCTGCAGCAGATCAGCTGGGATGGGTTTTGGTTTAAGCTGCTCTGGATCTTTTGGATAAGAAATGAAGGGAAGGGGAGGAATTCCTCAGAGGGAGGAGGGGTAAGAAATTCAGCAGCCACTGGCAGGAGTCAMACAGGCTCCCTGAGACTTCACTTTATGGCGCTGACCCCCACGTCGCCGGCCTCCTCCTCCAACTTTTGACTGAAAAACAAGAAGAGAAGTTTTAGTGTGCAGTGACTGCTGAATCAGAGTATCAACACAGCAGGAGTTCAAACAGACTATAATGCACATCCAGAAACTATGAGGACACTTCTGACTGATCAGCTTCCTGCCACTGCAGGAAGGAGAAAAGAGACAGACAGACACACCATGAAGTTTGGTCCTTTAAGCTGGACTTGATTTCCCAATGTTCTGAACGCTTAACTCCCACGAGAGCCAGTGGGAGCTGTGAGGCTCAGCATCTGGGAAACTGAGGCCTCGAATTCCCTCAGCTTTGTAGGGAATGGAAGGAGAACCCCCCTGCTCAGGACTCTCTTGCTAACATGACCCTGTTCCCAGACTCAGACCAGCAAGCCCACCATTCTCTTTTGAAGCAGCTGAACAGCTGGTTTGAAATACCTTATTGCCCTCACGGGTGTGGGGCTCTTCATCCAGTGCAGGCTGAGGGGAAGCAGCAAGGAGAGAGAGACAGAGATAAGCAAGAGCAAAAGCAACACAGACTCTGAGGAAGGTATAAAATGAAGCACTGAGAGCAAAATGGGAGCATTACTTACAACCAGGGCGATGATACAAAGACAAGGAGTTGGGGGATCAGAAAGAAACCACAGGCATACGCAAAGGGAGAGAGCCCCTGCCATAGGGCCCTCTTCCAGCAGCTAGCCTGGCTCAAGAAGGTGGTGAGATTTGACAGTGGGCAACAAAGACAGTTAACATTAAGGGGAGGAACACTGACTAAGAAATTAAGTCACTTGACAGAATCAGTTTCTGAACCTTTTGCTTACTAGATAAGTATTCTAAAAGGAGAAGACCACGCAATAAAGCTGATAAAGAGTTCCCAAAGCTTGCAGTTAGAGCCAAGTTCAGACCAGAAAGGCTGGGTATCCTTCTCACACAAGCTGAGAAGTCCTAAGCAGCAAAGCAAATCAGACAAATTTCTAAATATTTAGAGCTAGAAAGAGAAAGGCCTTTCCTTCACCTTGGACATCTCCATCTTGCTTCCTTGAGAAGGCAGATGACCTGTGCCGGATATCACTATTTAGACTGTAGTTTCTCTAGGGTAGGAAGGTTCTATTACTCATGTGGACAGCAGAGTCCCATTCTGTAACTCTGGCTCTTAGATACTTTACTAGTACAGCTACTGGATAGAAAGAGATTGCTCTTTTACTGCAAGGACATTTAAGTAGTGGAACAGGTTGCCCAGAGAGGTTGTGCAGTCTCCATCCTTGGAGTTTTTCAAGATCCAACTGGTAAAACCCTGAGCAACCTGGTCTGACATCATCGCTAACTCTACTTTGAGCAGGAGGTTGGCTTGTCTTCCCACCTGAATTACCTATGATCCTAAGCTGCTAGCTGCTGAAAGGTTGGCTATGAACAGTCATCCAGTCATCAGAGAATCCTGACTCCTGCTGTGAGACTACTCATCTTTCTATTTGTTTCTGTCACACATTGAGTCCCAAGGTGAGGGCAAGGGTGTGAAGGGATAATGTTTATAATTTAGAGCGTCCTTCCCCCAACAGCTGGAAGACAGGATGCAAACAGCTAGGATAGACATGATACTTCCCTCACTTACCRGTGGTTGCAGGGCAGTAGGTGTCAATGGCGCTGCAGCTGTTGAGGGGGCCTCATCCCCAGCTGGTGGGCCCCCAGCTGCTGTCCCAACTGGGGGCACACTATCTTCTCGTTTCGTAAGGGCTCCCTTCTTTGTTGACTGCATCTTTATCTGCTGTGGCTTGGAGTTCATTGGTGAGTTATTGGTGGTCTGGAGTAACTGCATGTTACAAAGAGAGAAGACAAAAGCAGCATTAAAACAGCTGGGGCAGTTCAGCAAGGTTCAGTGTTGCTTTTTAATATAAAGCCTCAAAAGAATTGCTACCAAGAGCCATTAGGAGAACAACACAGGCAGCAGCTGTTCAAAGGAACCTAAGCTGACCCATCAATGAGCCCCTGAGCTGCCCTCAAGAACTCCTGTAGGGCTGCAAGCTCCATTCAGCTGAGGTGATGCTCAACTCTCCATGACATAACTCAAAGGGACTAGCTATGAGCTGTCAGAAAGAGCCCAAGCCCAAGAACTACAGGCATCTGACACAACCCCACCTTCTCATTCTCTCATTCACACCTTCCAAGAGTCATCACACAGCAAAGCACATTGGTCATCTGCAACCCGTGTCAGGGCTGACATTTGTCATCGAAGGACAGCCTCTTCCCTCGATTCTCCAGAGTTGTCCAGATTCTCCTCCTGGCTTCTCAGTGCCAAAAGTAGCTAATGGGCAAAAATTAAACTCTTCAGCCTTTACCTTAGTGATGGTACCCACAGCTTTGGTGCGGCCTTCACGGAAGACCAGCCGCTGGTCTATATGTAAATATTCTGGGGTTTTGATGAAGCGAAAGTGCACTGTGGCTTTGTCCCCTGTCCGCAGGCAGTCCTTGTCCATGCTGAGAATCGTGGCCGTCTGGCGGATGCTGCCACAATGCACTGCAAATGTAATGCACAAAGGCTTTCAACAGCCAGTGCCATTAGTGAAAAAAGCTTCAGACAGACATCTAAGGCAGCTCTTGCTACTTTATAGCTAACAGCATTGAGTATGAAATGAAAAAGTCTACTGTGTACCAAAGACCATATGCGTCACATGGCTGCCTTTTTTTGGTCCTCAACTCCCCCCCCCCCCAAAAAAAAACCAAAACCCAAACACACGTCTAAGCTAGAGCAGTTGCCTTAGAATGAAGACTTTCCTGAGGGACCCTCAACAGAACCCTACACACCTAGCAGCTGGGCTAAAGGAGAGGACCCCAAATGAGTCTCTTAGCACGTGAAGCTGAAGAAGTTCTGCACCACAGAGACCTGGCTCAAACAGGCTCCGGGTACACTTGGAGTCGCAGATCTCCTTTTTACCTACAGCCTACCCTGCTCTTCTCTATCAGCTCCCTGCCCTCTCTCTAACACATGGCTGGGGAAGTTAATACAAGGAACTGTGGCTTATACTCAGGTTGACACAGCCATCAGGAGCAAAATAACTTTAGACTAGAGCCGATGTAAACTGTTACTGCTGGGAAACAAAGAATATTAGACAACAGTGAGACACATACCCATGGCCTGATACCGTGGGCTGATGGTGGTGGGGTGATGGAGTACCAGAATCTCTGCTTCAAACTCCCATGATGCTTGTGGGTTCAGGCGGGGGGACACCATTACCATGCCTTTCCGGATGGAAGAACGCTTGATCTAAAAAGAAGAGACACAAAAGAGCTGAGCGTGTTTCTCCTGGGAAAAAAATTGCTTCTCTTGCTGAGTGCACCCAGAAGGATCCCAAGGGATTTCACAGATATTAACTCATGCCCACCAAAAGGCAAAGCAAGAACTGTTTAGTAGCATGTAACAATGTTATGCATAGGTTGCAAAAATAAAGTTCAGTGAAGTTTCTGAGGAAGTTTTAGTCAGAGTGCTGGGAATGCTGGACACAGAGAGAAGTGTTAACTCACTGCTTTTCTAAAAGCAAAATATGCATTCTGGTTGCACATTACCCAAATAGATGATCTCTCCAAAAGCGCAATGTCCACTAACACAAAGCGATAGGCTTGAACACATGGAGTTTGATATAGCTTAAGCTACATCATCTTAAAATCAGTGCAGCTCCTACTGACATAAGCCTTTCACAAGAGAAATTGCACTAACCTTTGCTAATTTTTAAAATTCAGATCTGGTCCTAACAGTTTAGAACACATGTATTGTAATTATCCTGCCCAGGACACTAATGCAGTTGCAAGCACAGAGGGAGACTTTTCTTACAACACCTCTGTTTTCTTATAGATCTCCAGTGCTATTCCTCATTACCTTGGGCCCCACTGCTATTACTTGACACCAGTCAGGTGGAAGAATCAGGACATGGGACCTACAGAGGGTCTTCATGATTTTATTATGCTGCAAAATGAGACAGCTGAGGTTTGCAGAAGCAGTTTGATTGCAGCTGAACTCCAAGAGCACTCTGAAATTGGGAACATAGTTCCTGTTCTGGGGGACTAGAGCAGAACATCTCACCTTTTTCAAAGCAAATGAGGCAGTCTGGCCTCCGCGCACTTCTTTGACAGGCATCCTCTTGCGGTGGATGGACTTGACAGCAATAGGTAGGAAGTTGCCAAGAGGATCTGGCCCCAGCAGCAGGGTGTCATTTAGCTTGATTAGGCCTCTTAGTGTTGTCCCAGACACAACTGTTCCTACACCCTATGCCAAAAAAGAAACATCAGTAATTGAGGTTAATGAACCATACTAGCAGAAGAGCTCTAGAACTCCCTCTCTAGGCAAGACACACTTCAACTGAAAACACAGAACGGAAAATTCTTCTAACACCAGGCCCCTTACCGGGACAGAGTAAGTATCATCTATCTGGAATTCTGCTGGCTCTTCTTCTCTGTAACTGGTCCGTGGAGACAAGAGATTAAGAAACATCTTCAACAAATCCAGGTTCTCCCCAGTGACATTTGAAATCTGGAAAATGGGGCACATCCTGCAGAGGAAAATTGATGACAAAAGGAGTTAGTTGGCCTTCTTGCCTGGGATTAAAAGTGTAGGGAGACATCCAAAATCTTGGACTGAATTCAATACACAGTGCTAGGAAGGGAGAACCTGGCAAGCAAAGTCAGGTACGCAACATCGCATGTTTGAAACCCTGCAACATTGTCTCTATCTTCCTAATGACATCTAGAAAAAGGTATAAGGATCCAGGATTGAGGGAAGCTGAATACCCTGAAGCAGTTTCTCATTTATGTCTCAAACAGGGGAACACTAGCAGGTCAATCTCAGAATCAACACATTCTCATGCAATCAAAATGCCACAGGGCAAATACAACCTTAACACATCTAGATGATGGGACTCTCTTTCCATATCTTCTCACCCAGTCTCCAAGTAGGACCGAAAGACAAACAACTCTCCACTACTCCCATTACCTCTCTGAACTGAAGTTGGAGGCTGTTACAATGACATCATCCTTGCTCTGAACCAGGACGGGAATCTTCCTGCACCCTGGGGACTTCAGCAGTCGCTGTAACAGCTTCAGAGTTTCTTAAAGGGTGAAATGAACATTGTTAGGGCAGCATCTCCCCACATTACAAATAGCCTTTATTGGGTTTCCCCAAGGGAGACTGGTACTCTTGTCACAAACAGACTGGAGAAGGTGGCTAAATGCGTGTGAGTGAGGCTACGTGTTTGCTGCAGCCAACGTGGGACTTAGGAGACATTCTATCGCTTCATTTTCATTCCAGCTAGCCTGCTGCCAAGTGACACTGTACATGAACAGACATACATGTTTGCATCTACAAGTGCAATACAATAAAGCAGTTTTACAGTTGTCTATTAAGCAGCTTTAAGCAGTTGCAAGAGATTTCTTCTTCCTATAAAGGAGTTCTTATATTAAATTTAACGAAAACCAGCAGCACTCAGAATTGAAGTACTTGAGAACATGTGAACTAGAACTCAGTTTTGCCCGAACAAACCTCAACGCACTTTCCCTGGCAACCAACCTGCCTTAGAAGGTTAGAGAAGCATGGAAGTGGTAAAGATCATCACCACAGACTAGGACAATGCAGGGGGACCAGAACCAGAAATAACTGTTTTGGGACAAATCCCCTGGTTCCCAACTCCGGTTTCTTGCCTCTTTTAAATTTATTTTCTGTTTAAGCCTCATAGCTGACACCCAGCAGGGGCAATATCTGACGCACCAGCAGAAAATAAGTCTTCTGCAAAGAACCTTGCAATAGATGAGGGAAAAAAAGGCTAATAAGCACTTAAAACAGCAAATCATTTATATTCTGCAATTGTCATCCAATTAGATGATTTTTGTGAACTAATGAATGTCTATGGGAAAGTAATGTTTTGGGTACAGAAACACAAACATCTAATCATGCCATCTGGTCTTCACAGATACACTTGAGCCAAATCTTGTGTCTATTTAATTTAAACAGAACATGACACTGGAGTGGCTTCTCCCAAGAGCAACTCTTCTCTCCTCACCCTCAGCCAAACATTCTCCTTCCTTCCTAGTTATTGATCATATGGCCAGGCCTTATATTTATTTGCCAAACATCTATTATAAATAGAGATATTTAGATTATCTTTTGATCACGTGCTTCTGTTTACTAAAACACATTTAGGATTTTTATAAAAATGAACAGAGTACAGACAGCACTGGGAGCATTCACTTTCCTGATTCTCAAGACTGCTACTCAAAATAAGCACTACTTCAAGTAATCACAATATGTTCCTGAAGGTGTAAGAAACAAATCAGTCAGGAGAATTCAAACGTGAGAGTTGATCACAGCCTGCAAAAATGTCAAGTATAAGCAAGGGGCCAATGCTGGGGTTAGAGGTACTGCTTTAACTGGTGCTGAACAAAGCTGTTGCTAGCCCCTGCTGCTCATTGCCATTCCCAGTCTGTGTCCACTTCAGTCCTACTGCCAAAACCCACATATGCAGCTGCTTTGAACCATTTAAGTGCTGGTTGGCTGTTTGGACAGATATGTACATATGCCAGCAAATCTGAGATGCGTCCAGGTGAGCAGGATGTGACCAGCAGCTGAGAGCAGCCACCTCTTCACCTAGCTGCTGCCAGAGAACAAGTCTGATCACAGCTTAAGATCACATTCAAACTGTGGGCAAAGAGAAAAGCAGGAGCTTTCAAATGAACATCCAGAGTATCCCCCCACATTTGGATACCCAGAGACAAAGCAGAACACCGACCCCAAACTTTTTCGTTGCCCAGCTGAGCTCCCCACACCTGGATAATTTGGAAATGATAACTGCAAGGGAACTGCCTTGCAAAATGAGCAGGGGAGAAGGACGGATTCCTAGAAGGTATTTAAGATACAGTCAAAACCAGGCAAAAAGCAATAATTCTCTAATATCTAATATCTAGCAATAATTTCTCAATCCAAGCAGGAGGCAACAGCAAACAGGAGGTAGGAAACACCCTTGAAAGAGCTACATTTACCTTGTAGGATGTTGGCAGGGCACATGTCAATCTTGGTCACCACAACAAAGACAGGAACATTGAGTGCCAGCGCCAGGCCCAAGTGCTCCTTGGTCATCCCAACAATCCCAGCATTACTGCCAACCTACACCAGAAATACAGGATATGGTAAAGCAAATGTTCCTCCTGCAATGAGCTGGGTTACAGAGAAGGTCTTGTGTCATATATGCAGTAGGTTGTGCCTAGGCTGCCGAAGCATCACTGGGACTACACGTACAGACCCAGCTCTTTTCAGCTGCTTTTGGACATACTGGTAGGAGTAGACATGCAGCTAGTAAGGACTCATTTCTCCTCAATTTTAACAAGGTGTTCTGTTTTTTTCCAAGAATCATACATCTTGGATGTCAGTGTGACTGACAATCCTGGGGCACTTTCCTCAGAGTCCTGGCTACATCCCTACAGTGGCTGCTGCTCTCCACCTCTGGAAATTGCTGCCTCTTGCACAGCCCCACAGGGACCTTGCAATAGGAAAGAAGTTGAAGGGTTAGAGCTGTGAACATCATCCTGCTGGTACTAACCATCTTTCTTGCTACATACCATAAGCATGCAGAAGTCAGGCAAGTGGCCGGTCATGCCAAAGACGGTGGTTTTCAGGTACTTTTCATGACCAGCGAGGTCAATGAAAGTTATGACCTTGGTGGACTTCTCACAGATCTTGGTCCATTCCAAGCTGCCACCATGGCTGTCAGGCTTGTTCACCACATTGCCCTCGCTGTCGAAGCCCAGAATATCATTGCCCACACTACTGGTGCGGCCTGATTCAATCTCATGCTTATGCCGGAAGAGTTTTTGCCGAGCAAAGCCTCGGCCATTGTCTAGTTCGCCATGTGTCAGGACACCCAGCAGTGTGCTCTTTCCCGCATCCACATTTCCAACCACTGCTACCCTGGAAGGGAAAGGAAAAAGGAACCTGGTAAAATCTGACACCTGAAAGAAAACACACCACTGGTCCTGCAAATATTTAACTTTATTCTCACCAACATTCAAACAGAGGTTCAAAAACGTTAAATCTTCACAAGCACAGCAGAGATTCTTTAGAGGTTGTTAGTTAACAGGAGAGATCCCAGGCTCTGAATCAAGATTGCAGAAACACATCACTGGTGCCTGGGACACAGAGAGTAGAATTCGGGATTGCTTAATGCTATACACATTATAAATCTCTCCCAATTCCTCATCTCTGCAGTCAAACACATGTAGTCTGCTGATTCAAAAGAAAAGTCTAAATCCCAGCTTGGTCGTCTTAGAATACCTCTGCTTTTTTCATCTTCCTCATGTTGCAATAGCACGAGATACTACAGAAAGCACTGAAATTCAATTGCTCTGTTCCCAGAAAAGGCAAGGCTCATACAACAATGCACCCTTGACCAAGGGAACCACTTTTAGGGGGATAGCCTCTCCTATAGCAGCCTCCTTCCTGTCTCCGATAAAAGTGGCCATTACGACTGTTGGCAAATGTTGGAAAATCCATTCCATTCAGGTCTGGGCAGACTCTTAAACTGCATTATATAAGCTATAAGATGTCCATTAAAAGGTGACTTGGATCACTGCAACCTTGGAATAGAATTGAATCATTAGTCACAAGAATTTTATTCCAGCAGCATGCATACATGCACACACATATACACAGGAGTCCCTGCTGGGATTTAAGCACACAGAAGTTCCCAAAACCATGAAGCTGTCACCCAGACAACAACAGCCCTCAACTAAACACAGGCAAATCTCCACAAACAGTTTGTACACAAAAGAAACAGCAACAACAACAAAAAGATTTAATTAGCAAGGAGTGGTCAAGCTCAATTCCCTTTGTGGGGTGGCTACAACACCCAGACTCCAGTCAGCATTGCTGGCTCAGCATCACTGGCTGCTCACATGGTAAAAATGCAGCCAGGGTGCTGACTAACCCTGTCTCCACCCGGCTCCTCACCTGACCTCCAGGAAGTCGTTGTCACCCACATGTTTCCGAACAAGGTAGTCGCGCACCTTGCCCCCTGCTTCCTGGTGCTCCCGCAGAAGGATCACATCCGCCTCAATCTGCTCTGCCATGCTCTTCAACGTAGCATAGGATGCTTCCATGTCTGCCTCACTCAGACCATATTCAGTCCCATCTAGTAAGAGGTTGAGGAAGCAAAGGACAGACAGTGAGCACCACCTTGCAACAGCCAGCAGCAATTTCATTCTGTTGGGGACTTTCACACTGATCAGGATTTACACATGGACTGGAGGCATCAGCCATGTAAACAGATTAAGCACCCTTCACCCAAGAGAAAAAAGATGATCTTCACTTTAAGTCTTAAAATATATTAGAAAGGCACCATCTTTCATCTAAAAGAGTTTTCTTTACAATTACTACAAATAAAACTTAGGGTTTGGCAAGAAAGATTCATTTCTGTCTAACTTGCTTACTTCACATGTTGAAGGGTGATTTGTGTACAATTTCCTTCATACAGTCAGACAGAAAATCTTCTCTCCCATTGCAACAGAAGAAAAAGCATTAACAAAAGGAGAGTTCTGACTAAAATATCACCATAGTTAACCAGTGGCAGTTGGACCAACTTAAACAGCTTATTTTATAAAACCACATCCCAAGCCCATTTTTCTGCAAGTTTGGCCTGCATAGCAATTTCTTTAGCCCCCACACACCTCAGTTAAAACAATGTTTCTGGCCTTTCTCACCGCTTTCACCCTGGCACCTGAAAGAAATGCTGCCAAGTACACAGGAGGCCAGGAAAAAACAAGGAGCTACTGCTGCCTCTCAACAGCCTTCCCAAGCAAAGAGCTGACAGGCAGGGCAAGCTGGTGGTGACTGCCTAGGCAGCTTAAAGGCTGCCACATCTCTCAGCTGCTCTCCTACCCCAGGTGCTAAGAAGCTGTACAGACTTCATACCAGGATCTCCTCTTTGGGTTAAAAAAAAAAAAAAAAAAAAAAAAAAAAAAAAGTGGAGAAAGACACAGCACCTGGATGACCAGAGCTATTGCTGTGTAGTCATTCGCATGCATGGCTGTGTCATCAGCTGGTAAGCAGTAACTGCAGTTTGCACAAGTAGAGTTGTTGGGCGAGACTGGGAAGTTGTTGAGATGGTGGAGAAAACAAAAGGCACCAGGGTTGGGTCCTGGTTTAGAGAAGTGGAATGAAAAGTAGGGGAAAGAAGAGAGAAAAGAGCTGAAATGAAAGTGAAGGCTCAATGCTGGTGAAGCAGTGAGCCACCCAGCAGTCTTCACTGACCCCACAGTCTTCTGAGTTGGGTATCAGTGATGATCAAAATCATAGACATTCATAGTGAGTGAGAAAGAGACTTTGGCTAGAACATCAAGACTTTTTCCTTTAGGCTATATGTCCCAATAGCCTTGCTCTACAGAAAAGACCCCTATCTTCCTCAAGTATTCAGTAGYCTGAAATGAAGTCAGATGTCTTAGCTCATATTTTAAGAAATAAATGCCTAATTCTAAGTACCTCATCACAACCACCCATCAACCTCCTCATGAGACATCCTAGAAGGGAAAGTACTTGCTAACCCAACTAGCTAGATCTCCCCTGCAGATGTGGTTATCCCAAATGCCAGGGAATCAGACCACACGTGGGAAGCTTGCTTGGATGCAAGAGCATTATACCTGTGATATTGGCTGGGTGACCACTGGGCATCTAATCCTGGCTTCTCTTCTGCATTGGCTGCTTTGCAAGACACCAAGAAAACCCAACAAACACAGTTCTGAGGTAATGTATCTCTCTCCCTCCATTACCTCAGCCAACTCTGGCACTGAAGCCCAGTATTTTGTATTCTTCCCCAAACTTAGTAAATAGTAGAACTCCCGGTCATAACAAATTGATATCCAACAGATATTTAATACATTCAAAACATGCATTTTGCCTTATGATAGCCTTAGACAACTTGTTTTGCATTCAGAAAAGAAACTTCTATTTCTAAGCAAGGCCACGTTCAATATTGTTCATCAGTATCAAATGCAAATATTTGAACTGTGAAAAAGAACAAAGAAAAGGCAACCTGCACTAAACTAGAAAATCTACAAAGGCAAATGACTGCAGTCACCCCCTAGTGAATGTGACATTAAAGGCATCATGCTTAGAAAAGGAAAACCTTCCCATACACAGTACAGAAAAACTAGGAAACACTACCAGAGAAAGTCAGTAGCAGATATTTTGGCCATCTGAAGTATTTCCAATTACCCTCCTGTGCAGTAAAAAAAAGAGTATTGTTATTTTAATGGAGAAGCGAACAAAAGCAGACATAACATGACCTCCATCATATCCAAACTGGTATTGTAATTTCAGATCCTTCACCTTCTCCTGGCATGCCCAGACAACTTATGCCTTATTACAAAAAAGAACTTTATGATTTTATATGAAAAGTATGTACAGCTCTTCCAGATAAGACAGTTGCTGGCAGGAATGGAAAAAGAATCTATCTTATATGTTCTCTTATATTTCATGGAGGTTTCCAAGTTCTTCTGGAACCTACCTTCATCAGCAGTCCAGCTAGATGAACTAGGCTTTTCTCATAACATTGATATTCCCTGTTGTTTTCCAGAGGAAGCTAAACTCACCTGATCCTTGTCCAATGACATAAATTGTCTCCCCACATCCCTCATCGATTCTCTCTGACATCTGCCGGAGCAAACTGTCATACTGCTCTGAAGTTGGACTCACCATCACCAGCTGAAAGATCAAATATTCAATTTGTAGATGTCAAGCAAAGAGTTTCAAAATCAGCTTCAGTCATAAGGACAATCAATCAATGCACTTTACTGAAAAAGGAGGGCTCTTTTTCAAAGATCACTTTCTGTCATTTTTTTTTTAAATAGCAACTTTGCTGACAGCTATTTTTCTGTGACACTGCAAGAGGTTATTTGTCAGAGCTCAGAGTTTGTTTACAATGGAAGATTTACTTCAAAGCAAATAAGAATACTAAGCATCTCATTTTGATGTAATCAATGTTTTAAAGCCACATTTAAGTGAACATCCCACTCTTACATTCGTGTAATACATGTTTCCATGCAAGGGAAACGGAAAGGGTTTTCTTCCAAAAAAAAAAAAAAACCAAAAAAACCCCACAGCTTAGCTAGGTACTCAAACCAGCCTCCACTGCACACTGTGCTGCTGTTCCCCAAAGCATGATGGGACAGCCAGAGGAAGCTAGCCAGACCTCACCATGTAGCACATCTAGGCATCAAAACCTAGAGTGTCTTGCAAGTCTTTCACATACATGATTTCCCCTTTTGTTTTCCAAGTGGACAGAGGAGAAGGAGAGAACACAAATCAGGATTATTTTCAAATTCCTAACAGAACTTTAGGTACTTCACACCACAATGCTGACAGACAGACATATAAAGCAAATTGTACAAGCACAGTCAGACATTTCACCAGTGGAGAGCTGCAGTTTTGCAAGCCAGCAGCTGTGTCACCAACAAGCTTTGACTGCAGTTATTGCAGCAATGACAACTTCCTTGGCCCTTCCCTGCAGATGCATCAAGAGAAAGTGGACAGAAAGAAAGAGGAAAATGAGGACAACAGGACGGTGCTTCAGGAAGGACTTTTCTCCAAACAACCTCTTTCTGTGCAGCACCATTTGTGGCAGAGGGCTGTCAAACAGCTGAAGACACTCGCACAGGGACCTCCACCGAGTCACCACAATGGCAGTGTGGCAGCAGCAAACCAAGGAGACATTCATCACCCATTCAGGATCACATGGCTATTTGCTCTCTGGCTACCTCCATGACTACAAATCTGCTGGCAACCAAGCACCCTGGCACAGCAGTTCAATAGCTGTTGTGATTGAGATCTGTACTGTTGTTAAAAAGGCTCTTTCACTAGCAGTTGCAAAGGCTACCACCTACTGATAGCCCTACAGGCAGGTGTTCCTGTGTCACACTACAACACTCAATGAAATCCATACTTTCACTAGCTGTTCTAACACACACATTACCAAATCAAGACCATAAAGACATATTTCTCTCCATTATGCACCAAGGCCAGTCTGAAATCTGCATTAAATTTTCCTAAAACATATGGTTTACAGCAATTCACAATGTTTACATCTTCAAGCTTGCCCAATATTCTCTACCTAGAGAGCCTGACTTGCTAGCACAGCCACCACAGTGTGCATTCAAGAGGAATTACCTCTACTATCATAGGGGACGAAGCCCTTTATTAGAAGTTATGGGTGTAATAGGACCAAAAAGCCCATACCTACTGCTTAAGCAGCTTTCAAAATTATAGCGATGCATGCATCTGGACAACTGAAGCATAGATAGCAAGTGCTAATTAAAAGGCTCAAGGCAGCCAAAGCAATACTTTCCTCAACTGTTAACAGTCACACAGAACATGCGTGTATCTGCAAGTGCCAGACAGACAGCTACAAAAGAGACAATTGCCTTCACATACCTACTTTAGATGCATGCCCTATCTAAGGCTTTGAATTACTTGACATGGTCTGCAAAACACTAGGGGCAACAAGGCAGTCTGATCTGCAATGCTACATAGTCTCTCTCTTTGATGGTACAGAGGATTGGGTTTTGCCTTTATTAGTTTTTTTTTTTTTTTTTTTTTTTTTTTTTTTTTTTTAAAAAGACCACTGGATGTAAATTTACTGAGAGGAAAATCAGCAACGATTTAGAGGCTTGATCAGGACAGGAATGGGAGCCTGTGTGTTGACATGCAGGGCTTGTTTTGCCTAGTGAGCACTTTCAAGAATTCCTAGAAGCACAGGAGACAGGCTCACTGCTTAGGCTCATGCACAAGCATTGTTCAGGGACACAGGAGGATCTACTGAATAGGTTCTTGTATTCATAAAGATCAATAAAATAACAGAGGGTTCATCACAGGCACACTTTAACTTCAGTTTCTTCAAGTCTGAGCACCAGCTTCATTCTTCTGAGTTCAAATGCTTCAGCAGTGAGAGTGGGCAGGGCGTTGACTAAAATACCAGGGGCATTTCAGCTGAGCAGCTCACTGCAGCCTTTCTTCATGATGCCAGGCAGGAGGGCTGGGGGCTGAAACAGCATGGCATCCGTGCATGTTCAGCTTGCACAGATCAGAATTCTGCTCCCCCACCCTGTTGCTTTCACTGCCATGCAGGAAGGTGCTGCACAGGTGTTCCTGTGGCAAACTGTTGTCCCTAACAGCAGAAGTCCTCCGAAGCCTACCCTGAGGCCGATGAAGCTTGCAGCTGATGTGATTTAGTGGGATGTCAAGAGAAGGATGTGCAGAACAAGTAGCAGCTTTCATGGATCGCACCTTCCAATGCTGTTCAGTATTCCTAAGAGCTGCCTCTGCATCTCCCCAGCCATTTCTACATTTTTCCTAGGTCACTGCAAGACCTTATTTGCTGTTTTGAAGATCCCTTTCCTCCAGCTCCCTGGACAGTGGGAGCCTGTTCTTTGCCAACTCCTTGGTGAGAGAGAGGCCCTCCATCTTGACCTCTCTGTTTTTTTGCTTTTCACCTTTGAGAAATCCCCTCCATGCTTGCACTACGTATTCTTGTTTTTCAGAGGTTTTCAAAGTCAAAATTTTTCGCTTTTGTTCTTTCAACTTTGCCAGGCATTGAGCAGTTAACAGTAGGAGCCATGTGGGTCTAGCAACCTCAGATTTCCTATAGGGTAAAAAAGTAACAACAAGTTATTGTTTTATTCTCATAATAGCAGCAGGAAAAAATGTCTTAAGTTTGATGCCATTTCTAAAGTCCCTTCCCAGTCTCTGGGGAGAGGAGACTTTTCCCACCTTTCCTCGGATTAGCTTTGGGACTGACACAGGGGAAACTCCATATATCAGAGACGGGTAGAAGCTACAGGCTGTCAGCTGTCTGAGCTTACTCCAGAAGGCAAGCTGGACTGTGCCATTCTGAACTGCTCATCAGCAAGGAAGTGGCCACAGTATTAATTAACAGCAATTTCAAGACACCAATGAGACCAAGCTAAGGTTATATCAGCACTTCTGCAGGCAGTCCTAGCAAAAGATGCATTCCCTCTCTGTGAGGGAGACAACAAACTATTTCTAAAGTCTAAGGGCAAACCAAACACTGTGTGCTCAGTAGTGCTGATGTTTGTTGGAATGATCCCTCCTGACATTTTGCATGGCTGGAAGGCCATCACCTTGGGAAGTTAGGGGAAAAGCAACCCTGTGTTTTGCAATATTTCAGTCTCCCATCCACACCTTCTGTAATGTAAGATTTTGCTTCCTATTTCCTGTGGACACACATATGTCAAGTGCTATTCATGTTTTGTAGTCAGTGTAGACCTAATATAAGTAAAAAACATTTGTGCCTCACTAATAGCTCTGCATGATATGTTTTTGATCTGAAGGTTGATTATTACTGCAGTGTATTTTTACTGAAGGGAAAACAAACACCCATTAAGATCAATGCGATAATGAATTTGTGCTGATGAATGGAATTGTTTGCTTGATCAACCGACATGGTGTAGTTGATAATAGAATCCGAAAGTGTTCTTCTCTAAAAAGAGCACACCTTACAATGAAAGCATTGGGAAGTTGGGGRCAGGGGGAGGAAACAGGAGGCAGGACTGGCAGAAAAGTATATAACAGAGTGGTGGTGGGTCACACCAGGGCAGAAGAAACAGCTAGCAAACAAACTGCGGTGGGAACCACTGTTTTAAGCAAAAAGCAGAGGGCAGCAATTCAGCTGGGAAGACAGAAAAGATAATGGGGAGAGGGGAGAAGAGGGAGGGGGAGGAGGAGGCCAGGTTAGCTATTGCATTCTCACCATATGGGATTGTTGTTTTGAGCACAGAGCAGGAGACTAACTTGGAGAGATGGGGCAGAGCTCATGGGGTCTTAGCTCTCATCCAAGATGGGGATGAATGAGAGCTCCAGGAAAAAGACTGCAGGTGTATACTGCCATAGGGAGCACAAATAACTTGCAATAAAGCAGAACTGCTTACCTGTCACCTCCACAGCACCTGCAGATTTCTAGGAATGGAAGACGGGCTGACAACGCAAGTGGTGTTTGTGGGAGAAAAGCATCCGCCTCTCTTCTTCGCAGAGTTTTGGGCAGGTTCCTGGCTGTCAACAATCAGTGACACAGTCCTCAGAGTCCTCCTGTGCCCTCTTCCGCATCAGCCACATCCAAGATAAAGCACAGGTCGATATTGGCATCCTGTATCAAAATCTTGTCCAGCTCATTAAGACATGAACAGGTGGCTCAATAGATACTGCAGGTTTGATTTCTGTCCTTTACTGTCTTATAAGACATCTTCATAATGTTTGTTTTAACACAGCACCACATTGTAAAAATATTTCATTCATCCACACATTTCTACATCCACACACCAGACTTCCCCTCTCTTTGCTTCTCCGCAGAGGGAAAGAAAATCCAGGACTTTGAAACAACTCCAGCTAGAAGCATGAAGAGGAGGGATGGCAGAGAACTAGAAGGAAACACTAGCTATACTAACTTCTAAAGCACATAATTACAAGTGGACAAAATCAAGCTGTTGGGAAGCTTCAGAGCAGTACACGGCATCAGGATAATGCAAACCCTTGGCAGCAAAGGGCAAACTGTTAGAGAGACCAGCCAATTGGGACAAAATATAAGGCAGCTGGAAGACCATCAGTGTTGTTCGTGGCAGGCTTCGGCATGCACATATTACTACAATGCACCTTCCCACAAGATGGAAGTGAAAGCAATTCTGACAGAAACAAGACCATCACACAGTTTTGTCATTTGGATCCTAGCACAGAACTGTATAATGTGGACAAACCTTTTTGTGTCGCTGCAGCCTGGCTTGCAAGAGTAAGGCACCCTTGCCGCTGAGCCCTTGTGCTCAAAAGTTACAAGCTCTGACCTGCTTTTAAGATTGTGAAGAAAGCCCGGGGAACTAGCACAACTGGCACAAAAGATAACTAAAGAGATTCAGCGTAAAGGAAAAATGTTAGTGAGATGTTAAAGCAGCTGTCAGCTCCAAACCCTGCACTTTTTAAGAGGATGCAACACCCACTGTAAGTGCTTCCCCAGGGGGCCGAGGAGGGGAAGGAGCAGGGAGAGGAGCCAGGCAGCACCCTGCCTTCCCGGCCAGGGAGCAGCTCGCTTCCAGCACTGTTCCCAGCTCAACTTTTTTTTGCTTTTCCCCCCTCCCCACGGCGCCAGGCTCCGCGGGCCGGCTCTGCCCTCCGCCCCAGCCCGGAGAGAGGGCTGCAGGCACCCCGCGGCGCCTGGCTTCACCCCCGGGCCCCCTCCGCGGGGGGCCCGGCGGGGGCGCGCAGGCAGGGGGATGCGCGGCCCCGCACCGCCCCCCGAGGCGGGGGGGGCGCGGAGGGGAGGGACAGGCCGACAGGCCGCCCCGCTCCCTCCACCGGGGGGGCAGCCCGGGGCGAGGCGGCGGGGCGGCCGCCGGCGAGAGGGAAGAGCGGGGCCCGGCGGGGCGGCCGCCGCCGCCCGTCCCGTCCCCCCGCCGGGCCTACCTTGCTGGTGAGGTCGATCTCGGGCTCGCCGTTGAGCGCCTCACCGTCCTCGGCGTCGAAGGCGGCGCGGAGCGGGCAGGCGGCCGCCGCGATGCGAGGCCCCCCGCCCGGCGAGCCGGGCTCCGGGGCGAACATGCAGGCCGGCACCGGGGAGCCCCCCATCGGGGATCGGCTCCGCTCCGCCGCCGCCATCTTCCCTGTCCTCCTCCTCCTCCTCCTCCTCCTCCTCTCCCCCCCCGCCCCGGGAGGCGCGGCCGCCCCGCCCCCAGCCCGCCAAGGCGGCTCGCGGAGGATTCGGGCGCGCCCAGCCAATCACCGGCAGGAGAAGAAGGCAATTAGCCTGTAGCCATGACAACGGTGGGCGGGACCGCGGCTATTCATAAGGAGGGCCACGCCCCCGAGAAGCGCGCGAAGCCAATGGGAGGCCCGCTGCCAGCTCAACTTGTTTTACACACACACACACACACACACACACACACACACACACACACACACACACACACACACACACACACACACACACACACACACACACACACACACACACACACCCCACCCCACCCCACCCCACCCCACCCCACCCCAGAGTTCTCTCGACGTGGCCGGCGCTTCCTGCCCAATAGGAGAGCAGGCTCTCATGACAAGCAACCCCAACAGCCAATCAGACAAGAAAGATCAAGCGACGGGGTGGGACTAAGCATCTCTTTAAGGTGGGCTGGGCGTGCCCTTGTAGGCGGGTACTCTCCCGTGCTGGCCAATAAGAAAGAGGTCATTTTTTTACGGACAACTGTGTGAGCCAATAGCATGAGAAGAAAGCGCGGCCGAGGTCTGCGGAGCCTTGCGAGCGTCCGGCCCGGCTGCCCGGCCCGGGTCTCCGCGGAGGCGGCGGGGCCCTGACCCAGCGGGAGCGATCGGTTCCCGGGTCTGTCGTTAAAGCCAGTGGTTCTCCACCCGTGCTGGGGGGAGGGCCATGAGAAGCTAAATACCAGATCCCTACACAAAGGACGTAAGAAAATCCAGGCTGTTGCCAGGAAGCTTCAATCCCTGCTGAGGGGTTTTGCGTTTCCAACTTGTCGGATGGTAGATGAACCTGTATGGGTAGAACCTGTGCTCTGTGCATGCGTACTAGGAAGCTGTCTGGCCTGTTCCCCTCCTGGAGGAGTGCAACCAGGTCACATATCCACCCCTGAACCACCACAGTTTCCAGTTTGGCATAAAATGAAATTAGAGAGGATTTATGTTTATTCATCAGGCGGTAAACCACTTCAATTGCCCTGGCTTATTTATCACAGCATGAGACTCAACACTCTTATTAATTAAACAGGCAAGAATAGAAGGGAAATTGAAGCTCAGGGAAATTAACTTGCCCGAGGTTATGCAGTAAATTAGTGGCAGAGCTGGGAATCAACTCTGCCTATAGCAAATTGCATGCCAGTATCATATCCAGCTAAACACAGCACATCTTGCCGATGGATTGGTGCCTCGTTAGCAAGCCCATCCTGCTGCTTTTTACTCTCTTTGCGGTTTCACGAGCGAAATTAAGCATGCAATCGATGAAATAGCCCGTGTTTTCACAATTCTTCCAGCTCCGAGGCCATTCGGGGGAACGCAAATCCTGGCTATGGTTTTTAGGCGTGAACTCGTCCCGTTGGCATCCCAGGGCCTTTCGGTAGGGGGAAAAAAAAAAAACAAAGAACAAAAAAGCCCCTCTCCCCCTTCCCCCCCGCCCCAGCACGCCGCGCTGACAGCGCTGCCGGTGACGTCACGCGGCGGCGGGCGCGCGCGCGACGTCGGCGCGTGCGGGGCGGACCCGGGGGCACGCGCCCTGCGCGGGGAGGGGGGGGAAGGAGGAGGGTTACGGGGCGGGGAGGGGGGGATGTAAGAGCGGAGCGAGCGGGGCGCGGTTGCGCATGCGCGGGCGCCTGGGCGGCTGTTGGTGTGGGGAGGCCGGGGCTTAGGGTGAGTCGGTGGGGCGGGCCGGGCCGTTGGGGCCGTTGGGCCGCGCCGGGCTGCTCCGCTCCCTCCCTTCTGAGGGGGGAAGGGTGGGCTCCCCCTCCCTCTGCTGCCTGCCTCCGCCGGCCTCTCTTCGCCCTGGCAGCGCTCTGTGAGATCCTACGGGCCGGGCCTGGGGTGGGGGGTGTGCGTGGCGCTTGTGTGCGTATGTGGGGGGGAGGCGGAATCGGGGGCCGCTCCTGCGTGAGCCGCGGGGTAAGAAACGGGAAAGCGGGGGGCGAAGGAGACGGGACCGTGCGTGTTGGCAGGGAGGAAGGTTGCTGAGGAAGAGGCTGCCCGACGGGGAGTGCTGGGACTTTGCAGGAGCTTTGGCAAGCGGCTGTGTCTCGGGTTTGTTGTTGTTCTTGTGCAGGCGAGGGGTGGGGAGGACTGGGGTAGGAAGGTGTAAGGCGGGCCTTTGGGTTTATTTCATTGCTCTTTTGCCAGCCTCTTGCCCTCTCCTCACCCCGACGGGCTTTGTGCTGGTTCTTTTTATTGCTAATGGAGACTTCCCTTTGTCAGGAGTACAGGGTGACTTGCGAAGAATTGTCTTCCCTGGAGCCTGGACCTGTTTTTTTCTGTGGCCTAGCAAGAGGCAGTTTCCTTTCCCAAGCCGTTGGCATCTTGTCTGGATTCAATCACTCCCAAAGGAAGGGAGGAATGCAATTAATAAATCCTTAAGGTCCCTGTGCTCCTACAGGCAGCATCAGAAGCTGGCTTCACCTTCTCTGCTTTGGCACTGTGGGGGTGGGCCTCTTTTTGTTACCTGCTCTGGATACCCTTTCAGTGGCACTATAGACCAAAGGAGATGGAAGAAAAGGAACGATGTGACAAATTCCAGCTGGTACCTTGAGACTAAGGGGATTCATATCTTTTGATATATATATTTTTTTTTTCATTGGGGGGTGGGGTGGGAGGGAAATATTACATTTTATGGGGTATGGGAGGAGGGAGGGAAAATATGTTGCAGATCTTTATGTGATTTTTAAAACCAGCCATCAGAGACAATTACTGAATAAACTGAAGCACAAGAGGAGGGTTTCTGAGCTGGAAGCAGCACTAGCCTACAAAAGAAAGGGGCAGTGGGCTGCTTTTGTGACTGTGGAGGAAGAAACTTCAGACTCCTTCATTTCTCACCACCTTCTCTCCATCCACCCTATGAGAAAATGAGTTGCGTGCCATGGAAAGGTGACAAGACTAAATCAGAATCACCAGAACCACCCCAGCTACCACCACTATGTATTTACCATGAGAAACAACGTAGGGAGCTGTGTGCCCTCCATGCCCTCAACAATGTCTTCCAGGACAGCAACGCCTTCACTAGGGAAACCCTGCAGGAGATTTTTCAGAGGTAGGATACTCTCTGCGCTGACGATGTTAGCTTCCCCTTGTGCTCTATTGCTTGGAGGAGTATTCAGATCTTATTTTGGCAGAGGAGTAGAGCAAAGGAGGTGTTCAGAGTGTGTCATGGCTTTGAACTGAATGTAGCTCTTTCTTGTTCTGTCTTTAAAAAGTGTTGTGTGGTGGTTTTATTGTTTTGTTTCATTTTCCATGCAGAGATCCTTGCCCTCTCCCTCTTTCTTTTCAGTTGTTTCTCAAATTATTCAGGCTACCAGTTTTGGATAACAGAGCTTTTTGCATACACTCTCATGTGATAGCACTGTTGCTTTCTTGCCCACCCCCCCCAATGTGTCTTGCACCTGACTTCCATGTTTTTGCCCCTGCCTGATGTAGGTATGTTATTTTGATATTAATAATGTGTCTTGGTATTGGCTTGAGAGAGTTAAGGTGGCAGGAATGACAAATAGGTCATCATAAAACTTCTTGAGGTAGTACCACAACACCCTAAGTTGCTGGAAATTAGGAGCTCTGCCAAGTGAGTGACTCCTTATTCAAGTAATTAAGTGAAGTTCTTCTAGTATTATGTTTTTCATGTACTGAGATCATGTGTACTCTGGCAAACTGGATTTAATTTCAGTAGCTAGATCCCTGTTTTCTGTGGCATTGTTAGAAATTTCAAAAAACATTTTTTTAAGTTTTACTGAGTTAAATGTAAATGATCTAATGTAGTCAGTAGAATAGTTTGTTCTGCTAAGCTGTTTCTACACTTCTGTGGAAATTCTCCTGAACATGCCCTTGAAAATTCTCATGACCCTTCATTGGTGAAGCAAAGTAATCAAATAGGAAATGGAGTCTCCTCTGATCCTCAATGTGCAGATATTATAATTATCATCTAAGTTAGACTGAATACGCATTACTGGCATTACCAGCATTTGACAGCATATTGTGCTTGTGAYGTAGGAAATTGTGCTTCATGACAGCAGTTATGCTACAAGGTCTTTCTGCCATTGATCAAAGTTTGCAGTATTCACAGATACTGTTGGACAATGCATTCACACTGTTCTATATTGATAAGTTGGAAGCTGTTTGCCTCTAGTTGCTGTCCTGAAAATCAGTGGATTTATGGAATTGGTACTTGACTCATCAAGTACATGCTTTCCTTTCTTTGGCAAAAGAAATGTAGCGATGGACAACTTCAAATAATAAATTGAAATGCTGTTTACAATAGCATTGTAAATTAAATGTCTGTTTATGCTTTGAGCTGTGGCTAGTGTAAAGACTTTATGGTTTTGTTCCAGAGTAGCAATTGTCAGAAACTTAATCACAGATAGATTTCTATTGGCCTCAAGCAAAGTCAGTTCATGTGGTAGAAATAGTGTGATGGTCTAATTAGGTGGTTTTCATTCAGTTTGGTGAGACAGAATTAGTTTGCAGCTTTGAAGTGAAACTTCTCAGAAAGAGTCGGATGTTAACCTTGTGAGACCTCTTGCCTTAGAAGGAAAAACTTGTCTTTCATTCCAGACTGGTATTGTTCCACCTTATTATTCAGATCAAGATATATGGATTTATTCAACCTGCAGGAGTTGAAAGCAATAGTTGAAGCAACTGAAAGCAATATAGCAATTTCTCTCAGAAAAGGATGAACTATAAACTATGGATAAAAACTTCCATTATCTTTGCATCTATTGCGTCTATCTTAGATTGTCTTGTATTTAGTTCTTTGACTTGCCTTTGATTAGGGTGGACTTAGCTACCCTTTATATGTCAATTTCCATATGTCTCTCCTGTCTTTTATCTTGGTCTCTGTGTTAATGAATTTGATAAAGGATTGATGAATACTTTTTTAGTAAGCTACAAAATTGTTGGGAAGTGGGATTGTAAACCTGGTGTTGAGAAGGTAATGGAATCACAAATAAGTTTAAGCTTTCTGTAACTTTGACCATGTCCCTTGAATAATTGAACTACATTGCTTAATCATTAATTTCCCCCTTCGCTGCATCCTGCTGCATAATGCCAGTGTAGTCTGATCATCATCATGATGTGCGCCAAAACTTTGTCCAAACTCTCCTCTGACTTTATAGCTCTCCCTTTCTTCTTTCCTCTGTCTAATACAAGAAATATCTTTTTGAAGTTCCTTTGGCTTTTTTTTCCAGGAAGCAAAATTGTTTGTTTGCAACTCTATGTAACGTTGGGAACATGCAAACAAAATCTCTTCACTTTATTTGAGTCTGTGTGTTGAGACCTGATTGGGCAAGACAACTGTATATTGGAATGTCAGAGCTCATTCCACTAAGGCAATATGCTGACAAAAGTTTCTGACTTAGCGCAGTAGGATTACTGCCTGGGATTTTATCTAACTTGTCAATCTTACTTTCTCAGTTTAGTCTCTAGATATGAAATTAATTTTGGGAAGGCAACTTAGTTCCTTGTGTGATCAGAATCCCTCCAATTGTTCTTGGTGATTGTGCATTTTATTTAGGTGTCTGCAAGTATAAATGTGCAGGCAATTCTTGATGAAAGTTTGCTCACAAGTAACAGCTCTTTGAGTTTATTGCCTCTGCTCACTTCTTTGCTGCATTTCTATGGCTCTGGAGCTCTAAAAGCTATGGGAAAGAACAAAGATAAATGCATTCTTTCAGCTCTCAGATAAGCTTTTCTCTGGAAAACTGTGCCACAAGAGGGTGCTTGTGCAACCCAAAGGGCTCTGTCAATTAGAAAACTTGTTGTAGCTCACTAGCACTCATGAGAGTTAATAGTTTGAGGCAGTGTTCTTGAGGAACTAGTTGGAGTTGAGTGATCTTGCTTTATGGAGATACTGGAAGCACTGTGACAAGGTACAGTAGCATCTCTGATTAGTAAAATAAAGCAGAGATTTGGAGATGGGAATCCCTGGTTCTCTGCCTCACTCAGAAGTGCGCAGTGGTGGATATTAATAGCCTTTTATGTTACCCCATTGTTTCAGACTCCTCTCCCTTCTGCAGTTAAGTCACCTCTCAAACTGGTTTGCTGCAGTCTACTCAACTGCCAGAAAACTCTTGGCTAATGCAACAAGTTACCGTTTTTTAGCCCTTGTTGATCTGAAACCCCCTACTCAAAAATTTGCTTCTTTCTTCTTTTTGTCAAATGCCTTATGCTATCAGGAGGGGAATGCAGAAGGGCTGAGGTATTTTCACTGAACAAAACTTGCCTGCAGAATGTGCAATTTGCTAAAGGCAGCTAAAGGCCGAGCAAATAGCATGCAGGAATATCAGGAGTTTTGAGGGACAGAGCTAATGTGAGGGAGAGGCAGATGAAACATGGATGTCTGAGTGACATGAAACATTTTAACTTTGTGTTAGCAGAGCTAATGGAACCCTTGCCAATCGAAAGAGCAGTGCATCTCAACAGAAGTGATCTTAGGATTGACTTTCTTCAGTTTGGCATTGTATGACATTGCTGTTTTGCCCTCCCAGTTTCCCTCTATGCTTGTTCTTCTAGCTGTTGAAGCCTATTTGTCTTTTTTTTTTCTTTTTCTCCATAATAACTCACCCCTTCATTTCCTCCCCTTAAAAAATTTCTTGGGAAAAACATAAAACAATACAAATGACTAAGTTTTTGCTGTATGTCTGTATTATGTCTTGCATCCATTATCCACATTTATGCAACAACTGCATCCTATATTTTTGAATGTAACTGGATGGATTGTGATTCTGGATTTTTAGATGCTACAGTAATGCAAGTGATGTCTAGGCAAGCTTCTGAATAAAAACTTAGAAGATTTGTTTGCAATAAGGTTAGCTGTTAAGTTACCTATACCAATGGGTTTTATTATTTTATAGCAATGGCAATGCTTTACAAAGCTGTGTCTAATACTTGTACTTAATACTTTGGGTGGGGACACCCAATTTTTTCTGCAGCCAGGCTACACTGGCTTTTATGATCTCATCCAGTCTTAAAGACCGATACTGACTATTAAACTCTTCAAATTGTAATATCTGTTATTCTGAATGGCAAACTGGCATTTACTACAACCATGAATTGAGGAAAAAATAATTGAAGCATCAATTCAGAAGCACCAGTTCCAGAGGAAAAAAGCTTTCTGTTTTGCAGTCTCTTTCACATCAAAGCTAGGATCTTTAGAGGTTTCATACATCAAAGTTGTTCTTAATGCATTATTTAGCCCTTTCAGCCTCTTTGCCTTGGGGATAAGGGAGAAATGGAATAGTTCATGTTTTTTAAAACAAACAAACGAAAAACCTGAAAACAGGCTCTGAGTTATTGATACAGCAAATAGCCCCTTCTAACTTTGGAACTGACAGGGAGGTGAAATTGGAGTATAGGTTCCATAAGCACCTGCTGTAGCAGTCTCTCTTGTTCTGTTCGCAGGCTGTCTCCCAACACCATGGTGACACCACACAAGAAGAGCATGCTGGGAAATGGCAACTATGACGTGAACGTAATCATGGCAGCGCTTCAGACCAAAGGCTATGAAGCAGTTTGGTGGGACAAGCGCAGGTATTGAGAAATGGTGCATCTGGGTAGTTCCAGAGACGCTGTTCATAAAATGAGTAAGCGATGCTGTTAAAGTACCAAAATATAATCTTACCATTGTCTGTTTTCTCTGCTCTTTCAGAGATGTTAATGTCATTGCCCTGTCTAATGTGATGGGCTTCATCATGAATCTGCCCTCCAGCCTTTGCTGGGGTCCCTTGAAGCTCCCCCTCAAGCGACAGCACTGGATCTGTGTCCGGGAGGTGGGAGGCACCTACTACAACCTCGACTCCAAACTCAAGGTGCCCGAGTGGATTGGAGGCGAAAGTGAGCTCAGGTAGATTTTCTTTTTCTTTTCTTCTTTTTCTTTTCTTTTTATCCTAGCCTTCCTCAAATCCTTCTCTGTTAGAGGTGGAGAATCTGTCCTTAAACAGCTAGCGCTTGAAACTTCTATGGTTGAACTCTGATAGCAAAGGTTAATGAGAGTAGTAAGATTCCTGTGCCCCCACTTAGGCTTACACCCCTTTTGTGTGAAGGTAGAGAAATGCTTCAGCCAGTACACTCTGAGAGCTCAGCAGAGCCTGACTTCATCTTTACATGGCTGGCTCTGTCACTAGCAATGGATGTAGAGGCTGAGTCTGATATTAGTGAGTGACAGCTGCAACTAGATGAGCTGCCTCTCACTGTCAAATGTGATATTACCAGCAAGCCTTTGCCTCTTTGGTAGTGATGTGTGTGTGTTCCCAATAAAAATCCTTCCACATTAAAAGTGTAGCCTTATTCTTGACAGCAGTAAAAGCTGCTTGCTAGGAATTGTTTGCCTATATAAGTGTACGTTGCACTTCTTGCTTGACTCCACTTTCTCCTTCAATCTTAACACAGGATTGCTGATATAACTTGCTTTGATTGTAAAAGCTAACCTACTCCTAGTTGTTGTTTAACTTCATCCCATCTCCTTCTAAAGTACACTAGCAGCTTTGCTGTCTCGAACAGGCTTGTTCTAACATAGGGGTTGCACATGAGCAATATTTGCAGAGCCTATCGTGCCATTAAAGTCATGGCAAAGTGAATGCAACCCTGTTGTGAACTTCTGGGATAAAGTAATATGATTCTTTAATCTGCATAGCTGTTGATGGATTTTTTCCTGGGTGCTCTGCTTTTCAGCAATAAATAAAGACTTTCTTTATAGAAAATTTTAGAAATCTGGGCTGAAAGATACTGGAAAAATTTTAGATTTGACTTTCATAATTATTGAAGATAATCCAAGTTTGCTATTGGAAAAAGCTTACAGGCAAAGAGGCACTGCAGAACCAATTCAAATCCCAGGTCATGTGCTGCTGCTGCTGCTATCTGTGATAAGAACATCTAAATGATGATGTTTTTCTCACAAGTGTTCCAGACTGGTTGGAATTATTTTGAAATGCAGTGGGGTTCTTTAACTTGGAGACCTGAAGAAATTGAGCTTCTAAATTCCGTTCTATTTTTGTCACCTCAAAGGAAAAAAATGTCCTTGAAAAATTGGAAAGTGACAACTATATAATTTTCTCTCAGTTAAGGAGGTTAAGATCATGTCCATCTCATTCTGCAATAACTTGCTGAGTGGAAGTGTTTTGGATCCACCGGAGAGAGTTTAATGTGTTTGTTGTCCAAAAATAACTAAAAGACTGTGTGTGTGGGGGGGGGGGGGTTCTCTCCCATTTCTTGTCATGTTTGCATAGTTAGCAAACATGAGCCTTGAAAAGTTGTTGTTGTTGTTGACGACAAAGCTCTACATTCAATAGTGCTTATTTCTGTTTCTCATTCCCATAGGAAATTTTTGAAACACCAGCTGAGAGGAAAGAACTGTGAACTTCTGCTGGTGGTGCCAGAGGAGGTGGAAGCACATCAGAGCTGGAGAGCTGACGTGTGACCTGGACCACCTCTGTCCTCTCACTACAGCTCTTCCCCCTTACCAAACTCCTGACATCCTGTAACCTGGATAATGGGTGCCCCCAGTCTTCTCTTCTGGAACTTGCTTTTGTTGGGCTCTCTTCTTTCTTCTTGGTGCAATAGGGCAGTGACATA
This sequence comes from Apteryx rowi, assembly GCF_003343035.1. NCBI lineage: Eukaryota > Metazoa > Chordata > Aves > Apterygiformes > Apterygidae > Apteryx > Apteryx rowi. The sequence goes on from NW_020449897.1 coordinate 122,366, forward strand.
GGATACTGGGGGAGGTGGGGGGGAAGGGAAGAATTAAAGGCAGAGTGGAGGAAACTGGAAGCCAATCACTTTAATTGCAAAGGCAAATGAGCTGCATGCTCTTAAGCTAACTAGAATGCGGTGTGCTCTTCCAAACTGGGCTTTGAGGCAAAGAAAGATGTCTGGAACTTGCTGGTTCCCCCCCCCCCCAATGCCTTTCAAGGTTGTGTGTGGTCAGACACTGCTCCCTCCGGAGCTCTCACAAGCTGCTCTGGCTGGAATGTGTCTAGGGGAGAAGCAGGGCCAAGCACCCTATCTCGTCTTCACAAGTCTCTCCCTCCAAAACAGTAGTTGTGAAGACATTTGCAATTTGTAAGGGTCTCTCAGGACACTCTCAAACACTAGGAATAGTACGGTGCTCAGCACAACCCTCTGCTTCGTTGGGATGGTTTGTGCCAAGAATTAGAAGACAATAACAAAAACAGTGTCATCTTTCAAGAAATTCTTTGGGTAGCTGGAGGATTCTTCCACAGTGTCTCCAGGGATTTAGGTATGTAGCTGAGTGGTTGTTTGGCAATACGTGGCTGGCGAAAGCAATGTGGAAACAGTAAGCACAGGCTAATTGAGGAATATCAGGTTTCTAAACTGAGAGGCTGTAGCCTGCTTGGGTTTCTTTGTGCAGTGTTGGGAGTTTTCTTTCCTTTTAACATCTGATGCTATTTTGGTTTTCTGCATGGTCACCCAGTAGTTTAGGGGTTGCTTGGAGAGAGGAATAAAACTGAGGGGGATTTAAGAGRAAGTCATTCCCTTTTATTTCCCTCTTTCCAGAAGTCTAGCCCACAGTTGCTAATGTCACACAAAATGGCTCAAAAGGAGGCTCTTCTGCTAATGAGCTAAAGTTCTGAAGAAAAATTGGCTGAGGATGGAAGCCTTTATAATGGGCACTTTCTCCCTTTTTATAGTTACTAGCAGCTAATGTGGGAGATGCACAGGGTCCAACCTGAATCTTCAGGCATTAGAGACGCTCTGGCATGGTAGCTGAACCAAGTTCTTAATGTTGACTGACAAACATTCCATTAATGGCTGAATCACTTTTTCCTCCTCTCCTTCCTGCAGGGAAAAGTGACTAGACAGGGAGACTGTAACAGGAAACTCTATCAGGTGTTTCCCTGTAACCTGGGTGATCTCTAGTTCAGTTATTCCTTCCACAGCAGAATGAGGAAATGCTGAAGTTAGAATGGAATTCACGTGTTTAGCACTTCCTGGCTGTTTGTTCCCTCCCTTAGACATCTGATGTCCTCTCTTTTAAATGGTAATATCTGAAAAGTGATGGAGCTGAGGGATCCTGCTCCACTGTGTGCGAAACTGCCCTTACTGGTGTTTGAGCCTTTGAAAGGAGGGTGGTGGGCTTTAACTACTTTTTCTCAGTTATTTTGAAAGCTCAGCAAAGCGTGAACAGGTGTTTGAAGCTGAATGAGAGACCACCAAAATCGGACCTTAACAGAAAACAGGCCATATGACAACAGGACAATGATGGTGTATGCTGACTCCTGGACATCCTGCAAGCACCATTTTGCAGTCTTTTGAGCACAGCCTCCTGAAGACAAGGGCAAATGGCTCTTACATTTTAAAAACCTAACATTTCTATAAGAAGTCCTATTTCTTAACACATTCCAATGACCAATACCAGCTGGCAAAATTTTTAAACACTCTACAAGCAGAATGCAAAGTCTGTAGGCATTCTGCTCATGACTTGGAGCCATTTCTTCAAGAGGGGAAGGARAAAAATGAATCTCAACAGCAACATTTTCTATGTTGATTAAAGCGCACTTTGGAGAAACCCTGTTTGCATGAAAACTGCAAGCCAATGGATCAGTGCACAATATGCAAATGTTTTAAAATATTCTGGGGCTACTTTCCTCTCCTTGTATGTCAGCACCTTTCCTGTGGGGGAAAATACTGTGATCCAGCTGCTCAGGTAAAGGGAAACTGTATGATCACATCCCACTGGGAAGCAAGGCTGCAGTGACAGAGAGGGTGGGCAAAACAGTCCAGTCCCACTGCTTGGGAGTGGGAAAGCCCATGTTTGTTTTCTTGCTTATTTGGTTTTGTTAGAGCCTTATCTGGGTTTGTTTACAGAGATGTATTTTGTTTAACCAAATATTAAAAATGGAAAAAAGTTTCCATATAAATGTCCTATCACTTCTGTATGTTCAACTGAATTGTTCTGTAACAAAGTATGTAAAGGAAAAATAAATTTTTTTTCTTTGGTTATAAAACTGAAACCTTTCTGAACCCTGAAACTTGGTCACTGATACTGAGGCAGAATCATTAAAGAGGTGCCAGACCATATTCTCTGTCACTACCCTGAACTCCCTTAAGTCATCCTGTTTTTTTCAGCCATCTGTAAGTGATAAAGTAGTGTTAGGTCCTCCTTCTACACCTACCCCCCTAGCCAAGATACGTGCAAGACTGAAGGGCATCTACCAGCAAAGCTTTAGCAGCTCTTTCTCAGCCTCTCTAAGGGACATCTATTAAAACCACACACTCTTTGGGTTGAATTTATTTAATATTCAATACAAAAAAAAACAACGCATAGGATCAGCATAGATGTGATCTTCTTTAAGCCAGTGTGCTGCTCCTTTGGTACTCACACACACAACAAATTGCAGTGAAAGTATTTGCACACAAGTCTTCCCAGAGAATTTTCTCCACAGGCACAGATACCTGCAATCCCTCCTCCTTTGCTTCCTCTGTGGGGAAACTCACTCCTTGTTCGATCACTGATGTCCTTAGGCTTTGTGCTACCCAGAAAGGATTTTCTTTTGATTGATGACTTTTGAAGCCTGACTTGTGCCCCAGGATGGTTTTTTTGGGTGGACAGGAGTCCAGAAGAGGAACTCCCTGATTTCAAGTCTTTGTAACTGGTTATGGCATACTGATCAAATAAAAGAAAAGACTCATGACTTCTACAGGGGAAGAACGCAGATGGGAGCCATCAACAGGTCCAGAGAGGGGACTTCCCTCTACATTATGAATAGGTCAATGTCCCAAAGTACAGCCAAAAATAAAAACAAACAAAAATGCCCTGGCCCAACAAATCAACAGTTCAATATATCATAATCTCAAGGTCTTCCCACATGATACAAATCCAGTGCAGTTTCTGCAAATTAGATTTTTCCAGGAAATGGAGGCAAGGCCCCTGGCATTCCCCCAGACAGCCCTGTGTTGGGCCCTAATAGAATCTGTAAGAAAAATAGTCAAGTCAGTTAAGGAGCTACAAAGATAAACAATGACTGCACTTGCTGCCCTCCCACTCCCAAAGTTAGTCAGAGAGCTGCAAATATGAAGCACGCTGCTACAGGGATTAAATAAATGACAAATATAACAGTTACAAATAGTATTTAGCAATATCGCTTCTCTCTCTGCAATGACAACTAACAGCTTAAGGCTTAAACATACCAAATGCAAAACAGGTATATTTGGGCATTGCCTATAGGCTTTATCAGGCCAGTATGCAGTCTCTACCATCTACTTACACCAAGTAAAAGCAATTTGTGTTTGACGGAGCCTGCAGATAGTCTGTCACAGTGAATCAGCAAGATGGTCTCTCCCACTCCAGCCCCTTTTGCCTCTACCTCATTTTTTTTTTAATTTATTTTTCAGGTAAGTCCAGCACCAGTGTTAACTGATCAACTGATCAAAGAAAAAAAGGCATAGGCAGCACACTAGGGCTTTATTTCCATTTTTTCTGGATGAACCTCTTTCTGAGAACAGCAGGAACTTTCCTTCCTTTGACCATCTGAATGTATGCTTTCATTTGTGGACTATTATTAGCTGTAAAAACAGACTTTCATTTTCTCTAGTATAGTGAAGGATCCAATCAGAACATYTAATGGGATGAATGCAATTGCAACACATGACAAGTTACACTCTTTTTGGTTTTCTGTTTAGAAAGTTCCATGAACACTGGATAAGTACAAGGACATATAGATAACCAGAATATTAGCTTGAACTGCAATTAAAGAGGGCTCTGGTGTTTTAGCCTCACCTGTCGTTGCTGCAGCTGCTGCTGTTGCTCCATCTGCAGCTTTTCAGTTTCAAATACGACAGGAAGAACCAGAATCATGAAGGAGGTGGTCCCAATCCACAGAGCTGCCCTAGAGAATCTAGGGAGGAAAAACCACACTAGAAATAAGCTTCGGTTTCTCTGCTGCCCCTTTTGCGGGCTAGACTTCTTCCTTTTCTTCTTTCTGCACTTTAGACAGGAGCCTTCCCCTAAGTGCATTCCCAAATCCCGGTTTGGACCGCCCACGACAACTCCACCCTCGATGCCCCAACCAGTTTTGCCCGTGCTGCTACAGCACGAGCACCGCGGCCCCTGCCCTTCCTGCTCGCCCCGCACTGCGCTACCGAGGGGCAAAGCGGCAGGAGGCGGCGGTCAAGCCGCCCCGCTCCGCTCCCCCCGACCGCCTCCGGGACCCTCTGCCCGCGGAGTCCCGCCCGCAGCCGCCCCCCTCACCTGTACATCTTCTGCGCTACCGACACCGAGAGGTCGAAGGTGGCTCCGGCCGCCGAGCGGACGCTCTCCGGGAACATCTCCGTGAGCCCCCACAGCCGCTCCGCCAGCGTCTCGTCCAGCTGCGGGGCAACGCGGCACCGCGTCAGGCCCGGCCCGGCCCGCCGCGCCCGCCAGGGTCACCCCGCCCGCCCGCCCCGCTACCTCCTCGTCGTCATCCTCCTCCTCCAGCTCGTCCTCCAGCTCCTCGGCCTTGCCCGAGCCGCCCTTGGGCAGCAGCTCCTCGGGGGACAGGGAGGCAGCGGCAGCCATGACCACCAGCACGGGGGGGCGGGGGCGCGCAGGCGGCCACACCGGAAGTGCAGCCGCGCGGCACCGGAAGGGGGCGGTGCTCCCGCCCGGGGAGGGGAGAGGCAGCGCCCCCTGGCGGCCGGGAGGGCGCGGGGCGGCTCGGCCCCGGCAACCCGGCCGCCCGGTGCCCCGGCCCTCACCTCCACCGCTCCGCCGCGCCAGTGCCCACAGGAAACTCTTCGGGGCGGGCGGAGATGGTTCCCCTGTACAGGCCGAGGCGGTGTCGAGCCCGGCGGCACCCTAAGCTCAGCCGGAGCCTCAGGGCGCCGCCCCGGCAGGGTAACCAGGCGCCCTGCATGGTCCTTCATAGAAAATATAATGAACACCCGTGGCAACGTAGCAAAACACCCGTATTTTTTAATGTAACTTTTTACATAAAGTATCAAATACCCTTGAGAACAAGCAATTTCAGAATCCTGCTTGCCAAAGGCAAGAAGCAAAACCAACAGTTTGTACAAAAACACACAAAAATATCAAGAGGGAAAGACTGTCCTTTGGGGTAGGGGGGAGAGTTTCCTGTATTTTTAAACACAGAAGCCAGGAAGCAATCAATCTAGACCTTTGGGGACTGACAGTAATAGCACGGGTCTTTTATGCAAGAGTTGCAACTCCAAGTCACTAACTGCACTCACTTAAGAGTGAATCTGCTCCATCATCTGTTCACGTATATCCCGCTGTTCACAGGGAAGGGAGCATTTTGTCAGGTTCTTCTTAGAAAATACAGTAACTACAGCTAGATTGCTGAAGAACAGTAGTAAGGTACACAGTAAACTGCTCTGAGAAAAAATATGAGTGTTCAGTAACAGTGTCGTGGCATAATTTGCTGTGGTGCTAAAACACCAGTCCTGCAGTAGGTGCAATACCAAGCAATACTGTAGGTATCTACTGTTATTCATTTTCCTGTGGAACAAAGTATTTATATATATAGTACCAACTATATATATATACACACATATATAGTACCAACGCAACTATATATAGTACAACTATATATATAGTACCAACACAACTAAGCTGTCCAAGCTAGCTCTAGGAATCCTGCATGCAGGGGCAATGAAGATTCAAAGTCAGCTTCCTTGTTCTCTCATCCTCTAGCCATCTGCTCTTCTTCCAGTAATTCACTTCCTCCTCCGGCTGTGATTCTTCAGTTCCTCCAGCTCTTTCTCCATCAGGTGGGACTCAGCTGTGGTCTCAGAGAGCTGCAATGTACAGGGAACAATGACAGGAACAAGCTACTCCCTCAATCTCAACCTAATATTATATTTGTGGGGTTAACATCAGATCAGCAAGGGTGTAATCTGTCCCATACCTCATTTATGTGCCTTTCCTGCGGTAGGATGTGAAAGCATGTTAGAGGTATCACAGAGATTGTTTCCCTCTGCAGAAGCACCTCATCTCATTGCAGTAGAACATAACAAGCAATCTGTGTCTCAGAAGCTTTTTCAATGACACTTTGGATATCATGGCACTATTTTCCCAGAGATGTCACTGAGGTTTACAGCCACAAACCAGCACCCTTGTGAGCATTTGCTCCCATTTTAGTGAGAGGGAAACTGGAATTTCACACTTAACTGAGATAGCCTAGAGAGCTAGATTTTCTGCTTAGTGCAGAAAAGCATAAAAAGCACAAAAGCATCTTTCCAGTTTTAAAACACAGAATAAAGGAAGGAAAATGGTGAAGGAATAAATAAGTATTTGTTCAGATTGACATAAAAGCTATCACACTTAATAACTGAGCAATGATTCTATTTCACTGAAGCAGTCTCCAGATTTTAAGTGTGAAAGCTGTGATCTCTGTGTAGGGTTGAATTTCAGTTTATATAGGGTTCAGGAATTCTTTCACCCAAAGCTTTACATACAGATGAAAGACCATTTGTCATGCCAAAAGGAGGGTCCTGGAGCCTTAAACTTTTACGACCAGAAAAGGGGACTGTTTCACAGGGCAGAAGCCATAGTGGCAGGAAGGCAGCTATACTCAGTGCAGGGAGGGAAAGAGGAAACATGCCACTTGTTGGGGCTCCCGTCTAATCCCACTCCAGTCTCCACTGAAGTCAAACTCTTCTGCTAGAGAAACGTTCCCCTCTTCTTCCAGAGGAAGCAGATGAGATCAGACTTCACTCTCACAGTTACTTTACCATTAAAGTTTTCTTGCATAGTAGGATAAAGCAGAAAGAGCAGAGTGCACACCCTGCAATGAGAACTGCTGCCTTTGGTGGTCCCAGAACTCTTTGCTCAGGCATTTCCATTGCCATGGGTAGGCAAAAGTTCAACAGAGACTCACCATGTCCAGCAGAATATCCACTTTCAGTCGAAGGAGGTTGTTTTCTTCTTCTAGCTGCTGGTTTCGTTTGCGCAAGCGCTGCATTTCCCTGCGATCCCCAGTGAAGCTTCCTGACTCTAAAGGAAAGAAAGAAATCAAAATTAGGATTATCAACCAACCGTAACTATTTCAGATCAAACCAAGCAGAGCTTCATTCTACCTGCTACCCACTGGCCATTTTCAAACTTCAGGCTCTGGCCAGCAAGGTTCATGGTGGGGATGCCATACTCCAGGCCCAGCTCAATCTCACGGGTTGATCTATCCAGCTGCAGGGAGAAGATCCATCTTAGATTTTTACAGGAATGCAAAAACACTTCCATACTCTCTTATAGTGACTGGCATTCCAAGGGAAGTTGCTAGTGTAACTGGCCCAGAGGTCTGAAATCCTACTTATAGTCATGTACTGCTGCAGTAGAGGAGCCTCTCCTCTCACTACTATGCCTGTATTTCCTCCCACCCAAACATACACTCCACACTCTGCAAACAAACTTCATCTCTAAACTGAAGATACCACCTAAGGCTTGAAAGCAGAATGTGTTCATTCTTTATGGTCCACTCTGTACTCCTATTAGTAGTGAAAGCTAGAAAAGACATCACAGAATATGTGAGGTTGGAAGGGACCTCTGGAGAACACATAGTCCAACCCTGCTGCTCAAGCAGGGTCAGGCTGCCCAAGACTGCATCCAGTTGGGTTTTGAATATCTCCAAGGTTGGAGACTCCAAAATCTCTCTGGGCAACTGGTTTCAGTGTTCAACCACCCTCACAGTTAAAGTGTCTTCTTATGTTCCAACAGAATTTCCTGTGCTTCAGTTTGTGCCCATTGCCTCTCATCCTGTCACTGAGCACCACTGAGAAGAGTCTGGCTCTGTCTTCCTTACATACTCTGATCAGATATTTATATACATTGATGACATCCCCAGAGCTTTCTCTTCTCCAGGCTGCACAGCTCCAGCTCTCTCAGCCTCTTCTTGTATGACAGACGCTCCAGTCCCTTAATCATCTTTGTGGCCCTTTGCCGCACTTGATCTTGCTAAGTACATGTCTCTCTTGTGCCGGGGAGCCCAGAACTGGACACAGCACTCCAGATGCAGCCTCACCAATGCTGAGCAGAGAGGACCATCTCCCTCGACCTGCTGGAAACACCCTCCCTGGATTTAGATTAGAACCATTAGCTACAAGCTTCAGGGGGAAACTGTTCTGGATTGTGGTGGGGGTGATGCAAACTACCCTGACACATTCCATTTTTATCTTGGTATCTGGTCACCAGTGATCAGAAATGGATCCTGTACCACAGGAGGAAAGAGCTAGAGGTGGGAGCATCCAAGAGGAGGGTGTCTTCGGGGATTATAATGCAACATTCTTAGCACAAACCACCCATTCCTGGTTACGGAATACTTAATAACCAAGCCATGGGCCCCAGAACTTACCAAGTGCAAATTGGAGAGAGAAGCTGATTTTCTGGGTGGTGTTTTCTTTGGACTAAAAGTGTTACCAAAGAGAGGCATTGTGGTCCACTTTCTGAGTGTAAGTGGCACTTCTGACTGCTTTATTCTGTTTTCCAAACACAAAGAAAATGCAAGGATTAGAAGTGTTAGGTCCTAAACAGAAATATAACCCAGTAACTGCCTTTAGAATTGTCGACATTTTAAGATTATGATATTTATAGTTTTTAATCACTGCTTCTTCTTAAAAACATCATACCTTTGAAAATAATTAGGTGACACCAATTTTTTAAGTCACTACTTTAAAAGAAATTAATGGACTCTTTCAACAGACAAGATGTACACCTTTAATATCTCAGCCATCTTCATAGTAAGACAGTGTCGCTTCATCCTCTGGTCCTCTCTGGAARAGTTTCCTCTACCAAAAAAATGGCTGTGAATTTTCAGTGAGCACTTTATAAAAAGCCGCATATTTCCATGAGCGTTCAATTTGCTGACACTTCTATCGTTTTACCCACTTTACATCTAAAAGCAGGAACCAGGCAGAAACACCGCAGCCGAGGCTGAGTCTACCCTGGAGGAAAACCCTGCGTGGTCCCTCCAGAGCAGCCGGGTGGCCTGGAGGGGCATCGCTCCGCGACCGCTGCCGCCACCCGCCCAGGGCCCCGCCCGGCCGGGCCGTGACAGGACCGCGCC